>NC_090020.1:22574731-22874731 GCF_036417845.1 Apteryx mantelli
GATACTTGATCTCGTGTATTAATAATTGTTATCTTGAAGTCCTGATAAACATCAGAAGAAAAGGAAGAGAGAGGTTTACAAGAAGCAGTGCAGTGCTCCCCATGCTACTGTGCATTTCCAACCACATGTGGCAGAGCTGCTTTTTATTCAGGCTCTGTGGCACCACATGCCTTGGCATCTGTGAGAGCAACAATTCACATTCTCAGTCTTCTGGCAATAGGAAAATGGTTGTGCAATAACTAGAAGTGCCAGTACAGTCCCAAGGCTGCTGCAATCCCAAGGCTGCTGTAGAAGTTGCATCCAGGATTCAATTCTATGATGCAAGAATTGCCAGGGATTTCTTCATCTGTGCAACACCTGTGGAACTTCTCTTCATGTTGAGTCGGTTTACGTGTTAGACACACACAACATGTATTTGCTGAACACAGATACACAAATGAAAATTTTATTGTCCTGGAGATCATAAAGTCATAGAAACGGCTGTGCTTTACATGTTCCATTAATGTGTTTGTTATCTGAATGTGAGATGTGTTATCTGAAATGTGAGTATGCTCTTTAATGTCATCTTTTAAAAAATCCTAAATTCTAATTTAATCTTAGGTCCATTCTTATCCAATGACATTTAGGGAAAACTTTGTGTTTCTATTCTTTTCACATAATCACATTCAGAGTTATGTATGTAGTCTAGCAGAAGTGTTGTTGGACTGCACAAATTTTACGGATATTCCTTGCTCCAACTCTTCTCCTCCCCATGGTCATGAAGACAGTTTTATGACAGCCTAAAGTCAGCTAAAACAGAGAAATGGAGAGTTCCCAAATGCCAGACTAAGGTACCCCAAACTCCCTCATGCACTGGGGAATTTGTCTTTTTTTTAAATTCATTTACATTTTGACTGATTAGTGATAATCTGAACATGCAACCGCTGCTAGAGGATCTAGAAGGGTTTCAGTCAGCTAATAAATGCTTCTCTTATTACTGAGCACAACAATCTTTTCAACTACTAATAATGTAAAGGCAGCTTTGAAGCACTGGCTCAGGGAATTGCTAAATTGCTTAGACCTAAAATGTAATCTATATAGACATTTATACTCAGGGGGAGACATCCTGATATTGCAATAGATAGAGAGTAAAACAGGAAAAAAAGCTTTGTTTTTTGGTACAGTTTACAGACTAATGCATGTGGGCGAGCTCTTACTGTAAACACAGATGGCTGTGAGCCACAATAGGTCATGTTGAGAAGCCAGGCATTTATTTGTGGGTTTCCTATTTCCCAGTGAAGCAAGAATTATTCAACAGAAAAGCATTTATCTGTAGTCCTTAAAATAAAACCTTGTGTACTGGACAGTTTTGAATTAAAATACACTATAGAGATATCAAGTCAAAGCTTAAGAATGGTGTGCCTGACTGTGCTTTCTTTACAGAGAGCAAATAAGCTGCAGGTGTAGGTTTCAAAATCTTGTTATAAAGATGGAACAGGAGATTCAGTGTCATGGTAATTACGATCACAAGATTTTATGCCTGCTTGGGCTAGTACACAAGTCCACCAATCATGGAAAGTTAGTCAGAGAACTACAACGCAGCCATATGCAAAGACACAAATGGATAGGAAGGATAAGCCAGTAGTTAGGAAACTAGTCAGGAGCTTGAGTAACTCTAGTTTCACTGCCTGTCCTGGTACATACTGGCTGGATGACCTTTTGCCAGTAAGCCACTCTTTGCATGCCTCAGTCCCATAATATGAGATAACAAGACTAACCTGCTTCAGCAGGATGTCATTAGGATTGGTATTCTGATAAATATTTCCATAGCCCAGTGAGACTATATAATTGCCTAGAATTACACTACCTACCTATAAGTGGTCTGTGCACAGACAGCCCAACCTAAAAAGGTCAGTTGACTTATCTCCAGATTATTCCTGGCTTATAACTACATCTTCCTCTCACTGGGAGCTGTGGGGTGGTCAGAACTATAGTGACTCTCTTGTCCTACCCTGGGTCAGTCAAGCCACATTAGGGGCATTAGTAGCTAAGTAGCAGCCAGGAGGAGTTTAAAAAGATTCATTTGTCTCCCAGAGAACAGCATTAGAATTTAAACCTGTGTCCCCATACCATAAACCCCTTAAGGCACAGCTAAGTTGCTGCCAATTCCTCTTCTGTGTAAGAGTCACCCTCCCCATGCATTTGACAAGCCAAAGTGGGGGACCACCACCTAAGGCTACCTGTATCACAAATCCATTTTGTTCCATAATGGGAAATGTAGGAGAGTACAGGAAGACAGCTGACAAGACAGTGCTGGTTTGGCTGTTCCTTCCCCCTGTATTGCTGAATTGGTCATCCTCAGAGGAGGATGAGGACAGCATCATTATATAAGATGTCCCACATGACAGAGGACAAGGCTCAGCCAGCTGCTGTACATAGGACAAGTTGCCACTGGGATCGCAGAGAGAGCAGACAGCCTGGGAGTCACAGAAGATACAACACTAATTCAGCCAGGGAGATCAGTATTTTGAGTAACAAATGGGAATCATTCTCTGAGGGCACAAAACATCTGCAACCATGCTCCTGTTCATTCCTCTTCAGCTTAATCAGAGCACCTATTTATAAACAGCATTTCTCAAAGAATTGAAATCAGCTGAAAGAGTTCATTTACCAGAATGCAGATTTATTAATGAAATATTCATAGATACTGTTTACATTTTATTAGTTGTAGAGAATCTCATAAATTTAAGCTCTGTTAGTTTGTAAAATACCATTTGTAAGAGATTGAAACACCTTTTGAACACAGCATTTAAAAGTTCAAATTTTTCTCTCACACCTACAAAATCTACCTGCATGATCAGTGAAAGCACTAGCACAGAGGATGCTCTCTCTACATTCTTTGTTAGGCTCTTGAGGACTTAGTGCTCTAACAGTCCCCCTCACCATGCTTCTTGCTCTCTCCCTTTTGTTGACAGAAGTGCTCATCTGGTAATGCAGTGAGTAAGATCAGTTCTTTGTCCCAGCAACAACAACAACTCCCTAAAGCACTAAAAATCTGTCTTCCAATGGTTCCTGCACACTTCTGTTTTAGATTCCAAGTAGATGCTTATTTCTTTCAGTATTGAAAAACCAATTTCTAAGACTTAGATGAATGTGTAGTAAATAGTCTTCAATAAACCTCTAAAATGAAGACTCTGGAGGTGAGGATTAATCAGTCTTTTTCAGAAAAGGCTTGAGAGATATATTTACTCACACATGCAGTACTGTTCTGTAGTTAGCTGTGAGTTTGATCCATCTGTGTTGTCAGTTAATGAACGGTCTGTGTGCTTGAAAGCTTGTCATCTTTTTCCAGCTATACCATCTGCTCTCATAAAAGATCTGGTCTCTCCCAACAGATCTTTCTTTCATGCAGCATAATTTCCAGGGTCCAAATGAATTATAGCAACTTCCCTTTTCCTTTGACCTATTCTAATGCTCTTCAACCAGCAAAAGAATTTTGTCTTTCATCTGACATCCTTTTACTAGTAGGCTTTAGGAAATACTTCCTCCTCTGCTTCCTAGAGTTGTTTGTTTTCAAGTTGAAGTATTGTATGTCCACAAAATAAGTGTAAAACTGCATGAAGCTTAGTACAGATTTTAGCAACTAAATAGTGGCTTTTTCTTTATTGAGAGTTATTGTTACAAGTTTAAAATTAAAGATCTAGCCTGAACACCCACCTATGTGAAAAACTGCCAGCCTCTCCGTGGTTTGGGATGTCTAAATCTAGATTGTATTAGCAGTCAGTGAATAATCACTAGCAATTATCATCACTGGCATTCAACAGATTTGTTTAGAGGAATAGCTTCCAATTTCTGGCCTTCGTGTTCCTCCCTGAATTATGCCTACACAATAAGAAACATGTTATTCTTGTCACTCTTGTCACTATCAGCTGGGCATCATTTAAAAGATGGGAGATATGTCTGATGGAGTGGGAAGCCTAGGTTAAAGGAGGTTTGCCTGTATTTTGTTCTGAAGATATCGAGGTATGCTTGAATCCTATTCTGGAGGTGCAAGTTGCAAATTAGCTTGCTTGTCAGCATGAACAGTCTGTTTGCCTCATAAGGATGACATTTTTACTAATGAAGTGGAATGCAGTTGTCATGCCACACCACAATAATACAGAATGAGGTAATTTGCTTGGACCATGGACAGATTTGAATACGATGACTGGAACCCAGAATATAACTGGAAGTCCAGAGGAAACCACTGATGAGGCTACACATTGGTTGCTGAACAAAATCCCGGAGTTTTTCAAGACTTGTTCTTATACTTTTGTTTTTTCAGCCCTTAGTGTAAAAAAGTAGATTAAAGAGTGTGGAAAATCACATGCTCATGGATCCATAGTAGTGATACTAGTACTTACAGAAAGGTATGCGGACCCATTGGGAATCATCATACACAGGAGCTGGAGGTTTTCTGCCTGTGATTATCTGGATATTATGAAATACTGAAAAGGCCCACTGAGCAATGCAGTTGTTTATCTTTGCGATTGGAGGTCAGATCCTCTCAGCAGAATATGATATGATGGTGTCCTCCCTGCCCCATCAACATCATCTCACTCTTTGCAGCACTCAGCTTTGACTCTAAAGATCTTTGCAAAACCCTCAAAGGCTCCGGGTTACTCTTTGTGCAAATGTAAAAGTAATACAGAATAGAATGTTATTTGCATATTGCTAGCACTGTATTCTGTGCTGTCCATACCCTTTCAGAAGACCTAATGGAACCATTATTTCCAAGACATCTGATTTTATGCATTGTTAATGCATAGTGAGATAGAAAGTAGTTGACTTGTAGACAGAACTCCTTACAGGTACCTTGTCTCTATATCAGAATTTTGAGTGCTATATAGGATGGAAGACTCCATCATGCCTGTTATGGTATAAATTGTATCACCAGAATAAATTACAAGTTTTGTCCAACAGACAAAATAGCCAGTGTCAAAAATGAACTTCAAAAAACTCAGAAACAGCTTCCTACTATCTTCTCCAACCTTCTGACACTCCCTTGAACGTTCCTTGAAAAGACTGATATAGCAATTAATCCCTGCAGTCTGACCTGGCTAGTACCAATGATGATGAAAGGCATGTGGTGAACGTTGGGCTTTTCTGCACCTTCTTCCTTAAAAAAATTTTTTTAAAAAGCAGTGAGTTGAGTGTATTAAGAACACAAAAAATGGGCATAGTGAGTGGTATCACATGTCCACTTAGCCTTGTATCCTGTCTCCGTCAGTGGCAAAAAGCACACTTTGCATGCTTTGCAAGTGCAAAGAAAATAACAGGTCAAGTATGTATAATCTTTCTCCAGGTACTTTCCTGGATTCCATCATTTTGCAGCTCAAAAATTTCCTGAGCAGGATGCAATTTCTGCGTATGAAAATCCCCACCAGATTACTCTTCCAGAAATTTATCTGGACTTCCCTTGAATTGAACTGAACTGGATTGGATTGGATTGAATTGAATTGAATTGAATGAAATTCTCACACTCTGCTTTTATGCTCAGTGTAGGCACTTGCAACCAAGAGGCTGTCCAGTATGTTCTCTTTTCACTGATAGTGGGTGGGTGAAGAAAGAGGGTAAATGGACAATCTATGGCACTCAACTGTGGAATTCAGCTTGACAAAAGTGATTATATTTACTTTCTCAAAGTTCTTCCCCCCAGGCATAGCAAGAGCCAGCTTTCAACAGAGCAAGAGGCTGTACCATCATTTGGTATGATGGAAAGCCCTTAATCTAGTACAAAAATTATTGCTGTTATGCAATTCAGTCTTTCCTCTAGGGATAAACTATGAAGATACTACAAAGTGTAAGATAGGGACAAAACCCTCAGGTGTTTATCAGGAAGAATCACTGATGGGCTGGAACAGAGATTATTCGGTAGAATGTCTCTGCTGCACCCTGGGCAGAATGCTGCATCACAGTTGCCTACTGGACCAAACATCTTTGGCCATGTTAATTCTGTCCTCTTTCCTCTGTGCTGTATTTTTCCTCTGTGCACCTGGCGAAATGAGGTCTTTGCTCATGACTCAGTCTCTTGGAAAAATACAAATTAAGAAATAATAGTTAGTTATCTGTCAGATGAAGAACATACCCTAAAATACCAGCAAGGATCTCTACAGCTGGATTTGAGAGTCAGAAGTAAGACACAATGTAATCTATAGGCTATCTGCCTCTGAGTGGACACCTTAACCATAAAAGAAAAGCAAGTTTATGACGTTACAACCCTTCTGCAGCAGTGAGTATACCTCCTTCAGTTCATCCTCTCCTCAAATAAAAAGGCAGCTGACAAACACTTATGCCTATTTTCAAATCAGCTTCTTCTCAGGATCTTTTCTTTCTTCTTCTTCTATTCATTTGTCCATTTGTGACATAATGCCAGAGTGTAAGGATTAAGAGCTGGCAATTGTAGCATAAAATAACTGTTTATTGCAATTGCCTAATCAGCACATTGAAATACCTTTTGGAGTCAAAATGTTTCATAGATGTATGGATTTTATTTATTTATTCCAATTTCAATGAAAGTTAGTTGGAAGCTAGCTCCTTTGCTTTAGGCTTTACAGCTAGGCTACAACTACTCAAAAATTTTAAAGTAGATATAGTCTTGCATATTTCTAAGTCACTGAAACTTATACAGACATCAGATGCATCAAATTTTTTCTGAAAAAATATTCAGCAAAAAACAAGCAATTTCTTCTTCCCCAAGTACAGATTACTGCTATGATTAACACTTAAAGCTTGTAAAACAGAAATTAAACATTTTAAATTATTTGGGCAATGAATTACCATGCTTCATGACAAGGTTTCCTTTATATTCTGTAAATTAAAATTCTAAAATGGAAGAGGCAGTTATATGTAGCACAAACAAAAGGTTTCCGAAAGGGTCTTCAGCAAGAGAAGATGATGGATCAAATGAGATACCTTGCAGAAGCTCAACTGTAGTCCGACTTAGTGTCTCATTATTCTTTGCATACTTTAAGTAGAAAATACTTCTACAGAGAAAAAAGAGTCTGTGGTTTATAAAATGTGGTTTTAAAATGTGGTTGATAGCTTCTTAGGTCTTAATACAATTACACTGGCAATTTAGACTGGCAAAGTAATAAATAATTCTGGTGGAGGACCACGTGCCCCAGCAAATCTCATCTTTTCTCACATTATTTTACCTCATATGTAAAACTGCAGTGGTAGAAGTTTTCTTAGTCTTTTGTTAGATAAGTGACATAGTTGGTCTGGCAAAAAGCACCCATGCCATCAATGTGCAATGGCAATTTATGTAATATCCTCTCCTGTTGTCTAGGTATTTTTAATACATTGTCTCTGATAAGATTCCTTCACAATTAAATTTGAAAATTCCATTAGTCATTTTACCCAAAAGAAAATTAATAGTATATCTGAATAGGATTTGACTCTTAGGCTCTGAGGAGTAAATTCAGAAGGTTCTCTGATGTGTAGGCAACATGCAAAACCACATCATCAATGAATGGAATTCCTTGTCCTACAAATGTCATAGACACATCATGTTTTCTAGCTGGGAATTTAGCAATGCAGCATTAAGTCCAAATGTGACTTCTGATATCCTGCAGCTTTCATTTCCAACTGGTACCAGAAGGCAAACATGATCTAATACATGCCCAAATCCAAGGGTGGTATTTAAAATACATTTCCAAAGAAGCTACAACTAATTATCACTGGAGTAAAAGTTTGGTACAACTGTGGCAGCTTGAGTTCCTGACCTTTATTGATAACTGTGTTTGCTTTTGACCATAAATGATATATAAGCTCCCAGTGATTGTAGATGATATCTGCTCTGTGATACTACTTCTGCTTCGTGTCTGACTTCTGTTTATTCCTTATTTAATAATATACCCAAATTCAGCTGTAAAGTTCAAAATTACTTGGATCAGCAACATTTAAGGCCTACAGACTAGAACTCTATTTGATCTGGTTTAAACTGTATGCATTCCTGTCATCTTCTTTCACTTAATCCTTGTATTGCTCTTCTAATGAACTACTTCTGGCTGTTTTAATGGCAAGCAGAAACAAGCATAGAGGTAGAGAGAAACCTTTTAGGAAAATCATTCCGACTTCTCAACATTCAGGAGATGAACATCTTGCATTCATTCAATTCTCACCTGAGTTGCTTAAAAGCAATATTGATCCATGAAATAGTTCAGAAATTAACAACCAAAGGATGCTTCCTTTCTTTTCTTTAATTGTTCCTAAGTAGCCTGGATAATAGCAAAACAACATATTGCACTTAGAAGTATAACTTTCGGGAAGGAGATGTATAATCAATTTAATCTCTCTATTCTGACTGAATTACATTTTAAAACTTTCAAATTGCCTGCACAGTTTTTTATGGGATGTTTTTAGACATAAAGATCTGTGCAGATCCTTTATGAGTGTACTAAGTGGGTGTGTATTATTTCTTCATTATAAAAATAATATTTAGCTGCATTTCAGGAATGGATCATTCCTGTTCAGGTGTGACACTGAAAGGTGGTAGTGGCTGCCATTAAGAGAGTCTTTGATGAAAAGATAATCGCAGCTTCAGACCTCAGCTTGGGAATTTTGGAGACAGTGACAGCCAAGAGGCTCCCAAGCCTCACCATTCGTCTCCATACCTGGTGAGCACCAGGCTAGTTGTGCAGTCATTTGTGAGAGCATACTATAAAGCTTAACTGAGGCCAAGTTAAAAAACAACCACCCAAAAGAAGGGAGAGTACTTTTGACTGGATTCTTTCAGCTCTTTGGTTACTGCAGTCCAAAAGACAGCTGTATCCTCATAATGAATGGGTGCAGTAGAGGGAGAAGCAAAGATAAACTCTAAGCCTCCTTGCAGCTGAAGCCCCATCTCATGAAATTACAGCCCTGGAACCCTTCTGTATCTCTACAGTGCTGTATTGAGATAGTTATTGCATAAAACACAGTGACAGACAATGTTCAATACCATGGAGCTCAAGCTCTGTGAGCTAACAAGCAAGGATGGAACGGATTGCAAAATACTGCATAAAAATAATGTTCAACACCTTTTCTCCAAAAATGTTTTCAGACTGTCTTCAAATATTAATTATGTTAGTCTCATGACACTCCTGTGTAGCATAAATATTTTTAGGGTGTTTTTTCTGGGTCAAACAGGAAGCCCAAAGGACTTAAAATGACTTTTCTACATTTAATGATGTGAGTCAGGGCTAAAAATAGCATAAAATCTCAGATGTATGATTAATCCACAAAGCTACCCTTTCATTCTAAGACTATGTCTGTTAGAGCAAGTACTGTTCAAGCACAGTACAATGTGATTAGTTATGATGAATATATATGTACTTCCAAGGCCTCTTGAATCACGAAAGGAATGAAGGGTGGTTTTATGGTGAAAGACTAGCTGGAACTAAGGAGTTTAATTAATGTCTTTGCCTCGGACTTCCTGGAGCATTTAGGACCTGCTTTCAGAACAGCTGTGTATCCACAGCTTTTATTGACTGTAACTGAAGTTGTGCACACATGAGCTCTGAAAATCAGTCTCTCAAGCTCTCAGGACCATAGCCTGAAAATAGAGACTATCTGATTACTTCAGCAACAAGTTAGTTATTATTTCCCTTTATTCCAATTTGCATGTAGGGTGTTTTTTACCACCTTCTGTTTTCCAGGGTTCTTGTACACCATCTGCACTTTTCGTCTAATCCTGATGGTCTCTGAATGCTTCCTGGATTTCAGCACTCCTTTACCTAAAGAATTCAGCTTGATACCTGCTTGATTTATGCTGCTTGAGTCCTTTATACAGCCTTCACTTTGAGATTGAATTCACTGAAGTCTCTCTAGCAGAGAAAATAACTACCTCTTGTAAAGCTTGAAATGCTCATGTGCTTGTGCCCTAGTATATAAAGGGCAGATTAATTCCAAGCTATAAAAATAAATAGCTCTGTTTGTTCTTAAGAGGATTTGGATTGAGCAGAATTGCTTTTAAGTATATGACTTCTTAATATTGAAGTTGGGAAATGAAACAGAAAACATATTATCCTCTCTCAGTTCAATAATTTCTGCTCTGGTGTTTTCAATTTAGCTATTCCCTGGGCTGGAATTTATCCAGATTTAAGGCTGTAGTAACCTAAAAGCATGTTTTGTTTTGTTTTTTTAATGAATACAAAAGAACTCCAAAACTGAATCTATCATGGAGAGACGAAAGAGAGGCAGTGGGGGAAATTCGTAACATATATCTAACTGAACACCCCTAACGGACCAGTCTCTAGGCACAGCAGTCTCTAACCTCTTCCAAACCATACTCCCTACCAGCAGTGACCATCCTTGTGCTGAGGAATTCTGTGATGGTATTTTCACATAGTTTTACAATCAAATCCAGCCATGGAGTTCCACACAATTGAGTATGTTTGATCTTCCACACAAGGCTTTTGAAACCAGCATCTTTTCTTTTTATGAACATTAAAAATTCAAAACAATTTTTTGGAAGAGTAGGATTTAATTCCTCTACTCTTGGCCCAAAAAGCTCCTACCTGCTTATTCCAACGCTATGCCATAGATGAGTATAGTCCCATCACATCCATCCTAGATGTGGCTACATCACATCAGTGGTGGGGTGTTTTCAAGTTTCAGGGTTGTTGCAAGTGCATCAAGGTGAAAGGTATGGACATAACATAAACAGAACATGCCCTCAAAGGGAGATCACAACAAAGAAAATAAAGAGGCAGGCGTGGTTTGTGAAATCAGAATGAGAATCCCTCATGGGACAACTAGTAGGTTTCAGGGAGGTTATAACAGGAAGTGAGAGCAACAACCCTTAATCAAGAGCTTCCGCCAGAGCTGGGAAGTGTCATGTGATGGATGAAGACAAGAAAGGTAAGAGTGTCAATAAGGACAGGAAAGATGAGGTTGAAGCTTGGCAAAACCTCCATAAAGAAGAACTGTAATTAGAAGCAGACATAAGTGAGAGCTAAGGAAGGAATCCAGCACTGAAATACGGTTCAAGTGTGGATATAATTGTGGAGGATATAGGGGCTAAATGAAGCAGAATATGTTCCTGTATCATAGGGCTGTGCAGTTACATTCTTCCCACCGGTTAACTATTTTCTTTTGCCAAAGCTGCAGGCCAACTGCATGACCTTCTTCTGCTCTTGGCATCCTACCCTTTCCATGGAGCTGCAAAGACCCTGATCTCCTTTCATGAACTTTTCTCATCTCACTTTCACCGTGTTCCTCCAAACTACCCATTGAGAGATTCCTTTTGAACACTATCTTAGTGTTTAAAGAAGTAATAGATCGTTTTGGCTTTAAGTGACTGTGAAGGCTGTGGTTCAACTGATAATACAGGTATATCACCTTAGATCAGTCCAGAATTACTTCTGCCTCTTTCTTAACATGTGTGGCTAATGACAGCTCTGTCACACTATTCCAAATGGGAGTTTCCAGGTACTAGAACAACACTGTTTCAGGCACAAGAAACAATGCAATTCTCCAATAAAGCATGACAAAAGAGTTCTTATCACAGTGAAATCAGGAAGATGGTACATTTTAAATGATTGTTCCTTAGAATTTTTTTAAGAAGCAATACCAGACACTTGCAGAAATAATTAGCAATACCACCACATGCGCATGGCAGGATCCACGGATGTCAGTACTACAAGACAAACTTTGCAGCCAGTGCCTTCCATCTCGTGACTGCCCTCCTCTCCCATAAGGCACCCCACAAGTACAGAGGCCCAACTTGTGGTGGACACAATTAAATACCTACAGATATCAGCAGTTAGGCTGTATTACCTTCTGGCAGAAACCACCCTTCCATATTTTCCCCTCACATCATCCAGCATTGATGGTGTTTAACCACGCGCAGGCTGGAAACACAGACTTTGCAGTTAACGCTGCCTAAGAAGGACGCAGCAAGCTAAGGCTGCTCCCTCGGCTAAGTAAACGACAACTGCTGATTCCAGGCTCCAGAAGCAGCCGGTTTCTCCACGCCCTGCGCCACGCAGCACACCACCGCGCCGCGCCGCGCCGCGCACGCAGAGGCGCCTTCGCAGCGAGGCGGCGGTGACGCACTTTCGGCGGCGCCGCGGCGGCAGCGGCCGTTAACGGTCGGCTGCGGCGGACTACAGTTCCCAGGGCACCGCGCGCGCGGGGGCAGGGGGCGGCGGCCATGTCGGGCGGCGGCGGCAGTGGCAGGGTGGCGGCGGCGGCGGACGCGGTGCCCGACTACGAGGTGGCGGAGCTGTACACGCGCGTGTTCTGCGTGGGCGCCCTGGGGCGCGGCTGGCGGCAGCGGCTGGGGCCGCCCGACCTCTCGCTGGCGACGGAGGCGGCTGCGGAGGCGGCCGTGGCGGCGGAGCTGGGCTGCGCGGCGGAGACGGCGGCCGAGCTGCGGGCCGTGTGCAGGTGGGCGCTTCCCCCGCTCCCCTCCTCTCCTCTCCTCTCCTCCGGAGCTGCCCCCGCGAGGAGCCTAGCACGACCACCGGCCCTGCGGCGGCCGAATTATTTATTTCTTCCTCCGGGGTAAATATCCGGTGGAGATACGGGGAATGTACCATGTCTCTGGGGGACAGCGCTATCCTGGCAGAAGCTGTCAGTCTGCATTTTACCTGACCGTGTGGCCTTGCAGTCATGAGCAAGCAGCCGAGTCCTGAAGTAAATACGTAGCAACATACTGCTTGCCAGGTAAAACTTTCAGTAGCTGAAAGTGTGTGTGGTTTTAGGTGGCCCCAGTTGTAAAATGAGAGACACAGCTTATTCACAGGAGAGAAAGGATCCAGGAAAGTGTTTGTGGCTGAGTGCAGTTCACTGGCTGCACACAGTAACGCCCTGGCCTGCCTGGGTCCTTTGCTGCTATTGGCTCTGTCTAGCAAGGCCGGGGATTACCTCAGAGCTATGCTAGTCACTACCCATGGGGGTAGTGCTGCTTCTGCATGCATCCTAGCCAGGACTAGGGCTAGGAAATCACTCTCCTGTTTTACGCTGGCTCCCATGTGTCTTTGCTTGTCTTTGCAGACCAGTGAGTGCAGCAAGATAGTATTGAAAAAGGGGCTGAACCATCCAGGGGCTAAAGCAACAGGAGCTAACAAGCTAAAGCAGAAAGGCTTTCGATTTTCAGGTCAGATTAACAGTTAGAATCATCTTGTCTTACTCAGCCTGCAAGAAAAGCCAAATTTCACCCAGAAAGTCCTGCAGAAAGCATCACAGTTGGTGATTTGTCTGTAGTGCATCCATAAGAAAGTCATGTCAGACTTCTGCTGCTGTCTGTGTAGCTTCGGGCACATTCTGTCCCTCACTTACTGTCATCTCAGAGACACCAAAATATTTTCTAGTTGTTTCAAATGCAGGATGAAAGCTGTTCACTTTCACATACCGAATAGAATGAACTTAATCTCAAATGTGATGTAAGAAGGAAAAACTCTGTGAAGTAGGTAGAATTGTGCCATACATTGAGCTCTCATTGATGAGTTTTCCTTCAGCGGCCTGCATGTGTGATACATACAAAGAAATGCAGAGGTTGTCCAGCAGGTACAGCCTTCTAAATATTTTCAGAGCTATAACCCAAATGATGGGGATAATTATACAGCAAATTGAATTGTAGCAACGTGAATTATGATAAAGCCAGTAATAATGAAGTAAGTAAACTTAGTAAGTCACTAACTGAAGTTAGTAAAGTCACTAACTGGAAAAAGTTCATCTGATAATTGTTGTTTATTTAAATGATGAGGATGCCTCAGGAGAAGGAGAGAGGGAGGTAGGAATAGTTGTTGCTTTAACAAAAGGCAAGAAACAAGTAGAAATAGGAATAGGAGCCCAAGAGCTCTGAGTTTAGTGTCTGAGCCAAAGTACGCCTATAGGAGAGTGTTGTGTCTAATGGAGAGAGCTTAGTAAGCCATTCAGAAATTGAGACTTTCAGAGGCACTTTTAAGGCAGGAAGAAATCACCATTTACTGAATTATATCTTGCCTTGACTGTGGAAGAAAAATTTGCCAGACATTCTTACTTCTTCTATCACTAGCATAACTAAACCAGTCTTCAGCTGTCATAGTTCTGGTGACTGGGATTGTGGTGTGTGGGGTTTTTTTTGTTTTTTTGTTTTTTTCCATTACTAGGCTTGCTAAAAGCGGAGGCTGCCATTTACATTACAGAAGGTGCAACTACTCTGATGTGGCAGCAACTGTGGGAATTATTCCATAAGGTTTCCCAGGGTAGATGTAGTCCCTGACTGCTCCTATGCTGCAGCTGACTGTCTTCAGAAATGCTATTGCTTGATCCTGTCTATTGCTGTTTTTGCTTGAATGTTGGTCCGATTTTCTATGCTTTGTTTATTCTTCCCTTTCATCATTCCACTTTCTCTTCTCTTCTGCTTCCTTCCATCTGTGACTGCTACATTTCATCTGCTGTGTGCATGCACTGCTGAGTATGTTGTGGAAAGTGGTGCTGTGTAGTGAAAAGATTTGGGGAAGGAAAAAAGGACAGATGATCTATCTGGGGGAATGAACAGGTCATCTGGCAGTTGCCCTCTGCCTTTGCAGGAGAACGAAGATAAATCTGCACATCCTGGTGTGACTTTTCCCCTGTGCAGGCTAGAAATCCCAATTCCTAATTTCCATGTGCTTTTGCTTTTCAAATTAAATAGTCCTAGTCTCTTGAGTCCCTCCTCACATAGGCCAGCCTCAAATCACTACCTCTGATCACTTTCACTTGTCTGCTCTGTGCTGTTTGTATTCCTCCTATGAGAAGAGATGACAATACTGGACTATTCCAAGATCTGTTCAATGGAGTCTTTGGGCCACTTTTAATATTGGCCTAAATGTAGTTTCTATGCACTGAAGTGAAGACATCCTTGATGTAAAAACTTATTTTTTGACTGTGAACTACTCTTCTTGGAAGTTAAGCAGGTTTCCTCTGGGTAGAAGAGAGATGGGATGGTATGGATACTTCCCTACATCTGTTTTAAAAAGCAAATGTGAGTGGGTTATGGGAATCTTTCATAAAGTCAGGATTAAGTTTTTTAATACCCGTAGAAAATCTTGTTTAGAATATATGTGACATAATACACATTTAAGTATTCTTGATGATTAAAGATTTTCCGATGAAAAGGAATGGAGTAATGTTTAACCTGCTGTACATCCCAATAGGCTGTGGTTGAGACAGTGATCTCTTTTTTCCTCTGTGAAGACCAAACAGAATGCAGGGAAATTAAGAAAAAATCCTTGTTTACTCATTTGGATCTGAACTGATAAGAATGCTGTTCTGTTTGCTTGTTACTCTCTTTTGCCTTCTGAGTGATTTGTTGTGTACATGTAGGACAGGCTTACAGAATAGTTGAGGTTGGAAGGGACCTCAGGAGATGATCTAGTCCAATCCCCCTGCTCAAACAGGGCCACCTAGAGCACATTGTACAGGATCGCGTCCAGGCAGGTTTTGAATATATCCAGAGAAGAAGACTCCACAACCTCTCTGGGCAACCTGTTCCAGTGCTCTTTCACCCTCACAGTGAAGAAGTTGTTTCTCATGTTCAGACGGAACTGTCTGTGTTTCAGTTTGTGCCCGTTGCCTCGCGTCCTGTCGCTCGGCACCACTGGAAAGAGTCTGGTCCCATCTTCTTGACACCCTCCCTTCAGATACTTGTACACACTGATAAGATCTCCTCTCAGCCTTCTCTTCTCCAGGCTGAACAGGCCCAGCTCTCTCAGCCTTTCCTCATAAGAGAGATGCTCCAGTCCCCTAATCATCTTAGTAGCCCTTCGCTGGACTTGCTCCAGTAGTGCCACATCCCTCTTGTCCTGGGGAGCCCAGAACTGGACGCAGTACTCCAGATGTGGCCTCACCAGGAATGAGTAGATGGGGAAGATCACCTCCCTCGACCTGCTGGCAACACTCTTCCTGATGCACCCCAGGATACCATTGGCCTTCTTGGTCACAAGGGCACATTGCTGCCTCATGCTTAACTTGGTGTCCACCAGCACTCCCAGGTCCTTCTCTGCAGAGCTGCAGGTCAGCCCCCAACCTGTCCTGGTGCCTGAGGTTATTCCTCCCTAGGTGCACTTGCCTTCCTTGAACTTCCTGAGGTTCCTCTCTGTCCATTTCTCCAGCCTGTCCAGGTCCCTCTGAATGGCAGCACAGCCCTCTGGTGTATTGGCCACTCTTCCCAGTTTTGTATCATCAGCAAACTTGCTGAGGGTGCACTCTGTCCCTTCATCCAGGTCACTGATGAAGAAGTTGAACAAGACTGGACCCAGGACTGACCCCTGGGGGACACCGCTAGCTACAGGCCTCCAACTAGACTCTGCACCGCTGATCACAACCCTCTGAGCTCTGCCATTCAGGCAGTTCTCAGTCCACCTCACTGTCCACTCATCTAGCCCACCCTTCCTGAGCTTGTCTGTGAGGATGTTATGGGAGACAGTGTCGAAAGCCTTGCTGAAGTCAAGGTAGACAGCAAGGTAGACTCAAATCAGTGTGGATTTTAGGTAGGTCAGGGGAGGTGAGGTTTACAGGTACCTTATTCCACTTCAGCCCTAATTCACCTTCTTGTTTTATTAGAAGGGGTAGTTGTAAATATCTCTAGGGATGTGCTAATAAAGCTGCATTAAGCTAGCATTAGCGTCTTAACATATTAGTATTTAGCATCTTGCAGTATTAGTGTCTCAAAGGTGATGAAAGTACTGCCCTTAAAATACATGCAATATAAAGGGTAATATAAACACTATATCTGTTTACCAGGGAAACATCAGGCAAAATATTAAAGCATCTTTTAAGTAAATTTCTAAAACTGGGAAGGCTGATTGGGCTGCCATAGCATTCTGAGAAAAGTAAAGTCGTGATGAAATGCTTCAGTGGCAGTTTATTTCCAAGTCCAAATTTCCACAGATTTGCCTTTAGACTTTTTATTCCTAACCTTCTTAAATTATCTTTCTAGGGGACACCAATTCCATGTAACTCCTTGTATTCTTTTCTCAAGTGAGACCTTCAAATATTGTTCCTCATCACTTTCCTACAGTTCACCTTAGTGTCCATGAAATACTTTGGCTAGTGTCTTTGGCCACTGTTTTCCCCTCTCCTATAATTGAGTGCACTAGTAGATGGGATATTCTTTGTCCTGTTTCCCTAGGGATATTCTCTGCTGGGTCACTGTGGAATCCCATACTTGTGGTTGTCAGGAGTGAGTTATGCCTGGTTGCGAATTTTGTATCACATGCAGTTTCGTGTGTTAGGCGTATGACACCAATGCTTAGTCTTGTTTTCAGAAGGGATTGACATGTACTTTCCATCTAGAAAACCACAGGACCACAGACCAAGTCTTAGTGGTGTGGTTCCATTGACCTCAGTGGAGTTACTCTGGAGGGTCTCTACTGTGGCCTATGGAAAGAGCCATACAGCAAAGCCTTCCAAGGTTTCAAAGCATGTGTTATCATGAGGTAGGTCATAAATTATTAGATACACAGAAGGCTGTGTATTGTTCCTTTAGAAATTGAGGGCTTCTGACTTTCCAAGGTGGGAAATATCTGTGTCTGGCCTCCCTAGGGTCTATGGGGCTTCTCAGGGATCCAGTGCAAGTTTCTACTTGTTCTAGCCACAGTTCTGTCCTTACAAGGCAAATGAGGAAGCAGCTAGCCTTCCTTCTCTTTTATACTGTGTGTGCATGGAGCTACTCACTGGGGAACTGTAGAGCAGGAGCACAGTGGACACTGTGCCGATAGCACAGCCAGAGGTCCCTGGCATGTTCTGGGGTAGTGCTGTGCGGGAGGGAGAGTACAGGGAGTACTGCTGCTGCGTTCTGACATCACACCTGTGCATAGAGAGGAACTGGAGACTGTCACCTTTGATGCAGGTGAAATTTTGTAACAGGAGGTAATAGATGTTTTCAGATCCTGCAGACAGCCTGCTTGTTTGAAGAACATACAGAGATGTCTGCAAAATGTCAGGTCTTAAGTGACTCAGGCCTCTCTGCTGAATGGGAACATTAGCCCACATGCACGAAGACTTAGATAAGCAAGTCTGAGTGAGCTGGTGGGAGATGGATTTTTTTTTTTTTAATTGGCCACAGAACAGTGCATTGTGAGTTGTGTTACCCAGCAGGGGCTATACATTACTTAAATAGGTGGGCAGTTCATATCACTAATCTACACTGAATGGAGGAGAACAGCCCCATCTAAGAGGTTGCTGCTTGTACTCTGTTCTCATGATCCTCTCCAGTCTGTTAATAAATTACTATTCCTCAGCACCAGTTCAGTCTGCACTTGATTTAGGGCTCAGTTGTCTCTGCCTTTAGTTCCTCAAGTGGGAATCTAAGGATAAGGTTGATTATTTTAATAAGAGGTTGTAACTAATTGCCACACAGCTTCTTGTAAAAAGGTGCATCTGAATGATGAATCCCCTTTTCTCACTAACTTAAAAGAAAGTTTTTCCGTTTGAAATAAAATTCTAAGAGAGGAAGGTTAAAACTCTTTGTGTACTGCTGGATGGTAAGAAAGTACTGAAACAATAGCAAATCCAAATCATCTTAAATACAAAGTGACTGTGCTGGGTCATGAGAACTAGGCCATCTACCCAGAACCAAAATTTTGTCTGACTTTTGCTGTTTGTCAAATGATATCAGTTGATTCCCAACTTCTCAATTACTGTATATTCCTATGCAGTTTTACTCTTAAGGCTTATTCATTACTGCAGTGATACTATTACCTAACAATATTGTTGACCTGAAGGACATAATTATATTCTTTTTCTTTAGCATCTTGTAAAATTGTAAGTTATATTAAGAATAGATGGTACTCTCTAAAACTTTATTTTCTGAGCTTTGCCAATGGTTAGTTTGTCCATATATAGAGGTGGGTTTGCATAAGAGTTTCCTGGGTTTCAAACTGGACACTGACTTAATGCTATGAGTGCTTTCTCTATATACTTTGCAAGCAAATAGGAGACAGAACAGGTCAAGTCTGATTCACAGTGGTTGATACTTCTCTATTTTAAATAATATTTTCTTGACAATTTGTAATTTAGATAGACAAAGTTCTTTTCTTACTAATACAGAGTGACTGCAGTCTTTGAACCAACACTGTGTTGTATAAAAAGGTAACAGATACTATTACAATAGTGTCAGTATTCTAGCAGCCTTCAGCTGGGGACTTCAATCATTTATGAAATGGCTTAGGAGAACTTTATATTATTAAAAGTATGGAGGGGGCAGATATGGTGTCTCACAGGGTTCATTTTTGTGGCATTTTTATAAGAAGTTGCATCCTCATTTATGTTACGAAAACCTGGTGTCATTATAATCAATTCAGGTCATTGCTGCAGCCAAAAGCAATTGTTCTACTTCCTACATTGTTTAGTGATTTGCACTGGAGCAAAAAATTCTAGTTAGATTTAGTTTGTATCAGTTGAGTTCTGTGCAGACACATGAACAACAAGGAGGAAAAAGATCTGAGGATGGAAAAAAGCGTGCAAGGAAGAGTAGTCCTCTCACTTTTGCATAAGCTTTGTCTTATTCTCACTGGAAGAAATACGGTGTAAATTATTGCCTTAACACAGCAGTGACTCCATGTGTGAATGTAGTGGCTTTGCCTATGCTCAGTATGCTATGTTTGTACCCAGAAGGGGTGTTAGCTTTGCTATACAGTTTATTGAGGTTAATGATTGCTTTATGGTTGAATCTATTCTCCATTGTATCATCAGAAATTTGCAGTAGGTGGTAAGATTTGAAAAAGCCAAGTGATGTTTCTAGTTTATGTAAAGTGTTTGTCACATATTTTGAACTGGGCTTGTTAAACCTTTGTAAGGAGCTATGCTTGGTGAGACAGAATGCAAAGTAAAGATAAAACTTGCCCAGTCTTTGGGAGGGCCAGATATAAACTCCAGAGCCCTCTGGCTTCTGGTTCTTTATCTTAACAACCATACTATCCTTTTGTTTTGATTTAGGGAATATAAGCTCTTTATCTTCTTTATTCATGTTTTGTTGTCTTTGTTCCTTCTGAGTATCTTACTGATTTTAATTATGAAGTAATTATGAAAAAATGTTTAATAGATGTTTTGTTTATTGTTCTAGTGTTGATATGTTGATGCCTTCTGATGAAGAAAAGGACCCAGAAGTGATTCCTGACAATAGCAGTCTACTGACTCTTCGGTATGTCATTACGGTACCCTAACAGAATCCTGATTTAAAAACAAACCCTCCTCATAACAAAAGCGTGGCTGATCACATGTTCATCTTCCAGGTAATGGTGTGCTTTCTGAAGCAGTTTCCAGAAATACTCTAAGGGCAGAAACACCATATCCTGATAGGATAATTGGTATTGGCGTTCTGCTTTAATGTTACTTAGGAATGTTTTAGTAAGAAATACAGAATATGCTGTCTGTGTTGAAGTGTTTCACTGAAGTGGTTGTTGCTTACTGAAAGACCTGGGGAGTTATGGTGCTAGATGCCTCTGAAATGGCACCTACATTTGCAGCATGCCTGCATACTGAGGGGAACTTCACACAAGGCTGTAAGGGAGATTCCCCCAAAACCTTGTGAAATAAATCTGTAAGCTCTTATTTCCAGTGGCTCAGACTCACACTGTGATATCCAAAGTGTAAGTGTTCAAGCTGCAGTCTTGTATTTCTGTTATCTGTCCCTATTCTTAATGGAATTCATTAATTTTACCTGTGCATTTCCATATGAAATAACATATTTCATATGTTTGAGCCATAGTTGTTACAGTTACATCACTTAGTAAGCTGTAAACTCATACTTGGCCAATTCAGACTTTTATTGTCCTTGAATTTCACTTTGTGTAGTACTAATGCAAAGAAATGTGTGCTAAGGTTGCAATCAATGTTAGTTTTGTTGTTACTGAAAACTTTCAGGAAGGTCTCAGGGTAAAAGGACTTGTCCTGGAAATTAAAGTGAGTTCAGTATACAGTGGTTAAATGTGTGTATTGTAATAGATATTCTATGTATGATACTCTTTTTTCTAGAAATGATACTCTGGTTTCTATGTCTTGAGGTTGGGAAGGTTTATTTTTTCATCTTATTTTGTACTTGAACATGAGTTGAATTCCTCTGAAGTGGGAGGAATAGTTGAAACAGCTTCCTCATAGGTAGCAAAATGGTTTTTCTAGAAGAGCCTGCTCAGATGAGATTTTATTGTTTTTCTGGACAAGTGTTGTAAGGCTGCCCACTAATTTGGATGACCCTTTGAAGAGGCGGGGAGGGAACTCCCTAAGCTGGTCTTTGTACCACCAGGTTTCATTAGAGTCAAGAGAGAGTATCACAACATAGTCTGTCATACTAAGACTGCCAGAAGTTCTGCTCTTTGAAAAAGATACAGTAATAGTTTCTGTGTAGTTTGAAAATCTGCCTAGAGATTAGCTGTTAGTGCATAAAGCTATTTAATGAATTTTTTTCCTATGTTCCTGCCCTTCAGAATTAGAAAGAAGGCACTAGAGAGGCGAGAAGAAACCATAATTGTGGATCGGGCTTGCAGACAAGAAACACTTGCTTATGAGATGGTAAGGTTCCTTGTCCCCAATAGGATCTCATGACAATCCAGCATAGCCAAAATCCAACCTCTGGTTGCTTCTTCTTCTTCTTTTTTTTTTTTTCCCTCTCTCTTTCCTGTGAATCTGTGTGTTGTTTGTGTAGACTATGAGTTTGCAGGTAACAATTAAGATTAGAGAGACTTTATAGAAAGGTAATCCACACTGTAACATTTTAGAGACAGGAACTCTTCTCTTACAATCTGTTAGTACCAAATGTAGTAAGGAAGAACTCAGCCTATTACTACTGTATGATTACTCTTACACACTATTCTAGTAGCAAACAAGTAGGGGATCCAGTGTACTGAGTATCACATGAACGTTCTGTTGGACTAGACAAAATGCTTAGCGTCTTTTCTCCTAGAGTCCTGTTTTAGAGTCTAAGCTGTCATGTATAAATGCTTGTGGCCTTGGTTCTGCAGGGCTGTAAGAGGAAGACAATAGAGGCATGGTGATAGTAGCTTCCTAATTCTGAGCTGTGTAACACGTTTCTGAGCCACTCTGCGCTGTCAGGAACTAAGAGTGCGGTGATCAGCCCCTCAGAAGCTGTTTTGGAATTACTTTATTTGTTCTTTTTACTTTTTATTGAAGATTTTTTTATAACCAGTAAAGCTAGAGATCCTAGATAGAAAAATTAAGTTCTTAAATCTCTTGGTGCTGGAGTCCATGACTTGAACAAGACAGACATGAGCTGCTGTAAAAGGTAGGAATGGAGATACAGAGAGGGAGGGACATCACTTGTGACTGTTTAATATTTATTTTTCCCTTGTGGTTTCCTGATCTGTCATGTGCGATCTTGTTTCAACAGTCTGGAGGCCCAGGTGCAGGTTTTCACAGAATGGTGTCTTATTTCTATTTCTGAAGGACACGCATGTGGTTAGTTACTGCATCCTTTAAGGAGGCTGTGGTAACCGATTTGTGTGCCAGAGCCAGTTGTGACCAAGCTATCTGACATAGGATGTAAGCAGTAACCAACATGAGTTTGGAATCTGTTCACGCTAGGAAAGGGACACAAAGGAATAGAGCACATGTATTTCTGCACTGACACTGAACAGCAGTACACACTTCTGTTATTAAATTTGAAGAGCACTTTGTGCTTGTGAGAAGTTTTTTTGCAACCAGCATTCTCTCTTGGTTTGTTGAAGTAGTAGGAAACTGTGATTGCCACAGAAAAGTGCCCTCCCTCATCTTCACAGTTGGAGCTATGTCTTAAACAGAGTAGGATGGAAATGTTTTCAGTTCTTCTCTAAAATATAGCTGTGTGGCAGGGTTTGGGGGTTGGATTTTGGAGAAATTGAGACCTCCAGCTATGTCCAGCTTCCTTAATAAGAGACAGTGTTGCACTAACTTTTGTTAACCTCACTCTATGGCGTATGGGTTTCTAGGTCAGTCTTTCTCAAGCTGGGAATTGTGATCCCCCTTTTGATGTGAAAGCATCTAAAGGGCGCTTCCAAGTGAAGCGGTAGAAATTGATAAAGACTGCCAGCCGCTCCTCTGCCCTGGTGGAACCCAGCTGCTAATTCGTGGAAATAATTCAGTTAGTCCAGAGCTGAGGAACGAAGTAATTACAGCAGTTTCTTACCTCCCTGTCTTGAAAGAACTAGACTGTTGTCAATTCAGAAGGCTACACTAAGACAGAGTTGAAAAGGAGTTACAGTTAGGACAGAGTTTCTCAAACTTTTATCTAGGAGGTATATCAGCAGTTGTCAATATAATATGTACGCATATCTTTATTTTTCCAGGAATCTCATGCAATTGGAAAGAGACCAGACAATCCAGTAGATCTAGTTGAGGAGGGAGAACTGCTTTTGACTCTGAATATCTTCTATCCTGTCATATTTCAGAAGGTTGGTACTGAATCCTCTACATTGTATTCTGATGCCTTTTCCACTCAGATAATGGCTTGCTTCCCCAAGCAGCTAAAATCAGGGAGACCACTGAGGGAGTGTGGTATTACACAAGGTAAACCTTTAAACTGTGGTAACTTCTCAAGGTCTTGTTAGAATATGGCTTTCATTATCTGTTAGTGGATTACAGAAAGAAATTCTTACAGTAATTACTGAGCAGTTACTTGATTTCACAGAAAGCTCAAAATATGTAACACGTGAAAAATAAAGTACTCTTTCTGCATTTGAAATAAGTTTGCTCAGGCTTCCTATCTTTTCTGCACTTTCTTGTGGGGAATGTAGCTTTTGGGCTTCAAGAGAACTCTCTAGTCACCTGCAGCCTTAAGAAAGGCTGAGGCAAGATACTGTTTTCAATCTTGTATGGGGAGGTGATGTGCCTTGTGGTGCTGCGAGTGACCCCAAGAGGTCTCTAAAGAGTAGTTCTGATCCTGAAGAACATGTTCTTTTTGTTTGTTTCTTTTTGTTTTTTGTTTTTTTTTGAAGCTCATATGTTGTTTTCTCTGTAGCATAAAGATCACAAGCCCTATCAGACAGTCCTTGCGCTGGGCAGTCAGAAGCTTACCGAGCTGAGAGACTCTATTTCCTGTGTCAGTGACCTCCAGATAGGTGGTGAGTTCAGCAGTCAGCCAGATCAAGCACCAGAGCACATCAGCAAGGTAAAAGCCTCTACTTGGAAAGCCCTGCATGTGTAGGGAACTTGAAGAACATACAAGAGAGAGGGAGGGGGGATTTCTTTTCAGCACTAAATTTAGATGGATTGGTTTCGATTGTGGGTTGCACCAAAACTAACTACTTCCTGGTGGCATTGCCAAGCTGACCTGATTTGTGCATTCTTGATGGCATGTCAAGTGCTACCGCTGGACAGTAATATTAGTAGCAGTAAGTTCTTATGTAGCCTGTGGACTAACGTTTCATTAAATTGTATTCTAAAATAACAGAGATAATAGAAATCCAAAGGTTCGCCCTCTCACTTTAACTTATATGCTTTGGTGTTTGCAAGTGTTGCTGAGCAAACATAGGAATGAAGGTTATTTCCCTCTGCTGCACACCCCAGTCACTTGCTGTTCTTTTTGGGTGTGCAAAAAGGATCCATGAAAAAGACCCATTCTAATTAAAATATGGAAAAACATGGCACCTTCTTGTTTAAGAAAACAGAAAGACATCCCTGGTATTAGTCTTTTCACTTGTGCAGAAGTAAATGGAAGAATATGAACAAACTTTTCTACTGCTATCTAGTCAAACAGTAGTTGATTAGTTCTGAGTTTAGAGGCTCAACTCTTCCTGGTCATGCAGAGGAGACATTTGAGTCATGAAAGACAGGGCTGAGATTTGGCTTTGTGACACAGATGATTTCCCCAAAGTAAATGAATACCACCATGTCTGGCCTGCCATCAAGAGTTGATAATGAGCCGTGTGCATTAATTCCAGTTGTTTGCATCAGCCATGATTGTGAATTTACAACTCACAGTGGGGTGTTGGCTTAGTGTGTGGAAAGTCTTCATGATAAAATTTGCATGTTGCTTCAGCAGGACAGTAATTAACTGTCAGTGAGGTAGGATTTGCTTCCTTTCAGTCAGGAAGAGAAGTGGCCAGAAGTACATTAGCTTTTCCAAATAGAAAAACAAATTCTGACTAATTTAAGGGTCTGAGAGGCAGATTTAGATCTGAATGGCACTCCCAGACTCCACAAAAGAGGCTATGTGTGTAAGTTACCTGTTGATGTCAGCCCTGGCCTCCCTTGAAGTGCACTTGGAGTATACAGGCTATGCAAAAGGACTGTGTTCCTGCTCTCATATATTAGGTAAACATCTGTAGCTTGTTAGCTGATACAGAGAGGCTTTTTTGATTTTATTGTGTAAATAGATTTAACTTGTCTTTTATTCCTACTACTCCTGTTTTTTTGTCAGCCTTTGCTTCTGTGCAAGGGTCTTAGATCTTTTATGCAGAGGCTACTACTACCGGGGTTCCCTGGAGAAATGTAATGGGGAATCCCTCCTCACAGACTGAAGGATAATGCAAAGTTTTAGAGGAAGAAATGTCTCCAAGCCATACTTCTGGCCAGCATTCATCAGGAAAGATGTGACTGAAATTCCCAATAAGTATATAACAGTGCCTGCTGTGACCTTCTGTTCGCTCTGACAGACTGCAGTCTTCTGAAGTTTAGGGGAACTTTAAAGCACTGACTAACTCAGAACTGTGTGACCCTCAAAAGTTGGTAAGGAATTGCCAGAGTGTAGCAGTATTTAGGCTTTATAGTTAGAGAACCAGGGAGGGTAACAATGTAGGGCCTGAACAAATCATCTCAATGCAAAACACATTCCTACCACTATGCCTTTGTGCGAGTCCTCTCCAGTCATGGATTCCATCTGTGGCCCCAGTGTCTGTGTTTCCTGTCTTTTGACACCTTAGAGTTAAAACCTGAAAGAGATCCCCTTGCACAAATTGACATTCATTCTATATTAATGAGTGAAGTTATTATTAATAATGATTATTAATGAGGAATAAAATTGGTCTGGGACTTGAGTACCTAGTTGGCCATGGTTTTCCTATTTGATTTGCAAGCTCTTTGAGGGCAGAGACTGCTTCCAGACAGACATGTAACAACCTCATCAGGATCCTGTGACTTAGGAACATACAGTGAGCCTCCTGAGTTATGGGGCTGCGATGAGATAGCCATCACCATGTTAGTGATGGAAAGGAAACCAAGCCACTTTAAATTACCTTTTCCAGTCATTATCTGTGTCATCTGCCTGCATGCTCTTCTGTTGATTACTTAATAGTAACTTTCACTTATGTGTAAGCTTGTACATAGTGTAATTAGAGAGAAGGGTGTAGAACTTGGGTCCACCTCACTTTGTTAGGTAATCCTGTCAATATCTGAGTTTCATGCACATCTGGGATATACATGGTCAAAATACTCTTGAGGTCCACAAATGAAAGGTTCATTCAAGTGTGTTTCATATACTTGAAGAAAATACAGGTTTTAAAAGGGCTTTGTGCAATACCTGAGTGCTAGTATATAATTAGCAGATAAGTTTTTTGCCAGAAGGTAAATAGCGCTTCTGATCTTCAAAGTGCAATTGAAAATATTGGAAAATTTATATTTTGTAACTGTTTTTTAACAGTTCAACTGTACATGTATGCAGTGTATTTTAATGTCACTTTTATGTGTTATAGTTCTGCATGCACATACAGCATATGCAGAATGTCTAAGCAACAGTCTGTACAGAAGTATTGCACTCTGAAATGGTTCCAGATGGATTCAGTCAGTGTCCTTAAACCTCCAGTTACTTCCAGTAACAAATGCTGTGCAAGGCAGCTTGCCCTTTTCCCCAGGCCAGGATGGACTTGCATGGTGACTATATTGCTCTTGTGACAGGTTATTACTTTTTTACTATTTTTCTTCAGCAAAATGCAATAAAGTAATTGGACAGTATGGTTTCTTGCTTGCTTTGGGTTCTTGGTCTGAGGCATCTCCCTGCTTCAAGATCCACTGCGCAAGGCTGTTTCCTGCCTCTTCTAACTGTTTGCTAAGCCCTCTACAGGGACTGTGTTCATCTTGATAGCATACACTGTAATCTGGCCTCAGTCTTTAGGATATTATAGAATGAACCAAAACAGCTTCCTTTTATATGCCAGAAAGAACCTGGAAGAGCAATTCAAATTCAAAGGTAAAAATTCCATGGATAAAAAAGCACAGCTTTTCCTAGTCTTTTTCTCTCTCCTGAAGTCACTTGTTTCTATAAAACTGTTTTGACAATAGCAACAAAAAATGGAAATTACGGTAAACCGATATTTGCCTTAGGTTACCAGTGACTCCTTTTTTAGAAGGTAAATCGCATGTGTATTTAAATGTTTTCTTTTTCTCTGTCTTTTGGCTATATGTATGTCATGTTAATCTGTTCCACTTCTTCCTGCTCTTGTATAGCTGTTTTTAAGTTCCAACACTACATGTAGTTAATATTTTGTAAAAATATGATTTGTCTCTAATTTTTAGTTTTAGAAGAAGACAAATCTCTGAATGTTGTTGCGCAAGCAGTATAGATGAACAGAATGATACTTGGTTGTGTTGTCTCAGTGGGATGTTTTCCCCTCATTTATTTTATGAGGTTGCAGGTGCCTTGGAACCTGCTTTTTAATACATGATTATTATGGTAGCTTAAACAGTTAGGTGGTCCTGCTGTAGAATTTATTACATGTGTATAGGAGGCTAAAGGGTTAGCTTCGTTTCTTGAGATGATTCAGAATCCAATGAGTCCTGGCACTGCTGATGAGTGCCATAAAATGCTAATTATCTTTGGCAGAGAAAAGATTGGTTCAAACAGCCTGTCTGCATGTGATAAATTGTGTAACTAGGGGTGCATTTTGAAGGATGATGGATTTCTTTGAGACCCCAAAAGTGGGATGATTCAACCTTCTGAAATTGCATGTCTGTCCTAATTCCCTGGATATGACTAGGGACTTGCTCCCATGTGCCTGTCTTCACTGATTGGCAGGGGGGGAGGGGGAAGAGACAGGATTGCAAGAGTTCTCTGTGATCCCAGCACATGGTGTTTTGTAGCAAGGTTTGTCCTGACCTTGCTGAGTGTGTGGCGTGTTTTTTTTTTTTTTTTTTTTGTCAGTGCTTTGCAGTCACTTAATTCTTGCAAAGTGAAGCTTGTGTTCGTGTTTTGTGTTTTGATAGAAATCTGCAAATGCTAAGATGGGGATAGTAATGAGAGAACTAATACAACCTGTATTGGCTTGAGTGTAACATCAGCAGAGTGACTCCATAGTCAGCAATTGTGTAAGCCTTGTTGTGACATCAGCATCTAAAACCTGTTCAGAGCTTATCTTAGAAACCTATAGAATGAGGCATTTTTATGTAATTTAGATACCTACAGTGCACATTCTTGTCAACTTTTTGTAATGCTTTGAGTGTTTAATCTATTGTAACACTAATGCAGACTTCACTTTATCTCTCTCTCCCTCTTTCTCTCAGGAGCTCTACAAATCTGCCTTCTTTTATTTTGAAGGCATCTTTTATAATGATAAAAGATACCCGGAGTGCAGAGATCTGAGCAGGTATGGTATATACATTGATGAGAGAAAACATTTAGGGAAGGAAAATTTAACCATTTTTTAATGATTTGTGGTGTTTTTAGGACTGGAAAGTCTAGTATATGAAGTTAGAATGGACTTAAAATGCTATCTGTTTACGTTAAATAGATTTTTAAATAGATGTTTATTTTTAACTTTACTTGCTTCTTCTGCCCACTTCCCTTCTGAAAAGGGGAAGAATGCATTTATTTCCTTTGGGTCCTGTTTTGCTCTGTTGTGATAGGAGGCTGCAGAGAGGAAGACATTGACAGCTGCCAGTCTTTATTGGCTTTTTAAATACAATCTCTAGTTGTGATGACCACCAAAAAACTTGCCCATGAGGTAGAAGATGGGGTAGGAAGACAACAAGCCCCTACTGTTATTCTGCTCAGTCTTGAAAATGTGCTGAATGCCTTCATGCTGAATTGAGCAAGGAGACTCTGACTCTTGAGGAAAAGAAATCTGAGAGGACATTAAGGAAAGTTTCAGATTTCTTTTATTTGGAACTGTAGCTCACACTAGTTGAGCCTAAGAACTATCCATTTAAACATTACATGCTTGTTTATTATAAGAAACTATGGGCTTTTTGACATGTTGGTGAAACTTAGGAGATCAAGGTGTTAGAACAGGTGATATGGAAGAGGCATGGGTTTGGACTCAGTTCCTGTGTTGCTGGACTTGGTGTGTGACTTCAGAGAAATGGATTATTTTGCTCCTCCTCCTCTTTCTGTCCATGGGTGATGATGATCCTCATGGAAAAGACTGTTATAACATATATTTGTAGAAGTGCCAATCTTGTAGTGAAGACATTTGCAAATCTTGTAGAAGTGCAAGTCTTTTGTGTATGGATGTGCTGAAAGGCCAAGAAATAGTTGCAACAGTGACCACTGCCCCTCCATTCCTAAATTTTGGAAATCTAAATTGTGCAGTTGTTAGGTGTGTATTTAAAACAAACTCTTTAGGAAGCTGCCTGCTGGGGCTTTAGAGGCAGATGTCTACAGACCGTGCACATTTCTGTGGGGTTGTGGTCTTACTATGAAATTATTTCATATTATTATGAACTGTTGGGAACTGTTTTGATTTCAGTCTTTTAACTGTATGTCAGTGAAGAGTTTTGCAGGTTTCCTAAAATGTAAGGAAAGTGGCCTTCCTTTCCTGTACATTTGCAGTTTCTAGCTTTGCTACATTGATGACTTTTCTTTTTTCAGAACAGTTATTGAGTGGTCAGAATCTCACGACAGAGGCTATGGAAATCTTCAGTCTGCTAAGATGGAAGACTACACATTTAATGATTTGTCCCTCAGAATTGGCTTTCCATACCTTTTCTGCCACCAAGGGAACTGTGAGCACATCATCATTGTCACAGATATAAGGTAAGTTGCTGCTTTTTGGGAGTCCTCTTGTAGTTGAAAGCAAGCCTTCTGTGGAAGAACTTCAGACATTGTGTTGAATGTTTGTTAGAGTAACTTGAAGATTATTCAGTTGCCTTTTGCAGACTTTATTTAAGATTTGATTACATATGCATGTGACCATCTCTGCAGAAAATAAAGTGATCTCCCTTGCACTTTTTTTTAAATGTATAATTTGTTCTGTATAAAAATACTGCTTTCTAATTAGCATAGCATGACTGCAGTTTGGGGAGAATGGTACCTAAGGTGAAAAGCACTTTCTGTGCAAAGCAAGCATGTGGCATATTTGCATACTAATTCTGGAGCACTGGGGAGCACAGTGTTGACAGCACCTCTGGCTAGAGTCGGCTGTGCTTGTTAGCTTGGAATTGATGCCAAGCAGCGGGAAGTAAGAATAGAACAGAAGAGTGGAAATGGTGGGCTGAGGTGGATAGGCAAGGAAAAGTAAGAGGAGGTAATAGTGGCTGTGATGTGGCAACCACATCAACAGTTATTGCTGATTATTCATATACATGTACTCACGTGTACTCCGCTCAGTGTATGCTCAGAGTATGGTGAGTAGCATAATTCTGACTGTCTGTAGTGGGAGGCAAATCATTTTCTGTTTCCGGAAGCCTGATATATCTAAGCATTGTTAATAAATTGTACTTCCAAAGAGGAATACAACCCCAAAAAGGCAAAGGTGTCATGAGTAGGTGATCTCTGGATTATAAGCCTCTAAACATTTCTCTGGTGATGTTTGTGTGTCTCTATTAGTCTGTGTAGGAGATGTAAGCTTTAAAGTTTAAGTGCTCTGAATTATATCTTACTAAGTGCTCTGAATTATATCTTACTTGAATGCCTAAACTAGAAGGTCTGCATACTTCTGAGTTACTAATACAAATTGAATTTACTCTTGACTATAAAAGCCAAGGATGGAGCAGTCAGAGCTCCAGGACTTTATCTCTGTTAAGAGATACTAAACGGAAGTTTCATCATAATTTACACTAGGATCTAAATCATGCCTTTATTCTCAATGTCCATGCTTATGTTCAGATCAGTTCAAATGTGGTTGTGTCTTTATTGTGTCTTTTTTTCCCCAAGGCTTATTCATCATGATGACTGCCTAGACAGAAATCTCTATCCCTTGCTAATCAAGAAACACTGGTTATGTACCAGAAAATGCTTTGTGTGCAAAATGTATACAGCCAGGTATGCTGCATTCTCCATCCCTTTAAAATGTCTTCTTCAAGAAATCTTTCTAGGTGCCTCTACTAACTTTTTAAAAAATCAAAGCTCTGTGTGTATTTGTGATATGCTAAAATTCTTAAATATCAGAATACTATCTTAATCTGATCTAAATATCAGATCTTCAGGCAGGTTGTCCTCTCCCAGCCCTGGAAAAGGTCTCTTGCTGGAAGTATTCGCTGTGAGATGATTTAAGATGATCGAAAGAACTGGGTTCTTTCTGCATGCATAGAGCTAGGTTCTTGATCAGTTGCTTACTTTTGAAAATCTTGCTGCTGGGAGAAAATGCTGCATTTTCCCTTGTGACAGGACGCATAATTCAAATTCTTTTGCCAGAAACCTTACAGAGCTTTCATGAAATCCAATGTATATGTAGAGAGAAGTTTGAATCTGTGCAACTTAAAATCTCCAGATTTTACTGTATTATGTTAGAAGATGGCATATAGCTTCCCCCCACTCCCTTGACAGAAATTCATGCTCTCCGCATGAAAGCTCTGGCCTTACAGCTTGAAGGAACTTTGTGATGCACAGATTTTCTGCAGTTAAAGGAACGGAATGTGAACTTGGTGCTCCTTCTGGTATTTGATGCTATTTACATAGACATAAGAAAGCCCATCATTAGATACAGTAGAAATCACTCTCAGGGAGTTCTACGGACTTAACTAGGCTCCCTGATTTCACAGAATTCTAGATGAGTTATTTCCAAAAGCACCTGCTGCCCTTTTTTCTGTAGGGCAGCTTGCACTCTGCCTCAGTTTGACAAAGCAGTTGTATTCTGTTATCTTACTTGTTTGGCCTTAGTCTTCCCTGGAATCAGGCAAAGAACCAATTGCCATCATGGTGGGAGCCCATCCTAGTGTGCTTAGCAGAGCCCCTAGGATGCCTTCACAGGTGGCTGTAATTTGTGAGGCATTTGGCCATAAGGGGAGGTGGAGACAAAGGGTCAGTGTGGGGGGAAGATGGAACGGGGAAGGCATTACCAGAGGTGATGTAAATGCATTAAATTAGACCCAGGATTAAGCACTAAGCTTATGTGGGGAGATGCTAACCCATGGATAGCCAGAGCTGCTTTGGCTGGCTGTCCTGCCTGTTCTAATCTGTGCAGATAGCATCTTTAATCGCTAGAGGCCTTGAGCTGTCAGGGCCTCCGAGTGCTACCATAAATTGCTTGGAGACATGACAGCCCATCCTTGTGCTGGCAGCTGTGTTTGTGTTAACTTCACTGCTTGCTTGGGTGTGCAGCAATCTTCTCTTTGTCTTGCCTGCATCATCCAGACCCTTCCTGTATCCCTCCAAATGGGTTTGGTTCTTGTTCAGAGTAGTTTGAGACAGTTGCAAATCTACTCCATATCAAAGGCTCTTCTTTTAAGGGTAAACAGATTTATTTTTGACTTAAATTGCCACAGGGTGGACAGGGGCTTCCTGTAAGCAATTCTTTTTGGTTACTCACTGTACCAGCTAGGCAGGTTTGAGGAGTTCCCCAGAAAATGCTACTGTAAGCTGTGTAAAATAGCAGTTGGGATTGACACAGACTGGGTGGGGAGTTTGGAAAGAAGCTGTATGCTTGGGGTGGGAGGTGTGCAACCTACATAGGACCTGGTCATTATAACTTTGTAACTGTTGTTTGCTGTTCACATCCCCAGCTTTGAGTAAAACGTTGAGACATTTGTCATGTATGTCTTAGACTTTCATGGAAAACACCTGTATTTTGTAACCTGCAGGTGGGTAACCAACAAAGACAGTCTGGCACCAGAGGATCCTTGTTTCTTCTGTGATGTTTGTTTTCGAATGCTCCATTATGATGCGGAAGGCAATAAACTGGGGGAGTTTCTTGCATACCCTTATGTTGATCCTGGGATTTTCAACTAGAGCTGACATCAGCCAGAATGAATTCAGTGAGATGCATCGATGAATCTGTTGCTGTGGCTGTCAAAACCACCAAACAGCTTTAGTGTTTTGACTGCTGGCTTTTGGGTTAGGCTTTTATGCCTCTCCTCTGAGGTGGAAGGAGCCCTTTGCACTTGAAGTCTTTCTGGTATGCTTCTTTTCTGAACAATAAATAAAAGTGTGATTATAAAAGATGTTACAGATGTTAGCATGGAACAAATGTGCTCAGACATGCACTTTATTTTAATAAAATATATTTTTTAATATGCTTTGACTACAGTAGCATAGTTTGGAGATTACAGCCTTTGAAAATCAGTATGTTTAAAGAGTACCTTGCAAAAGCGGTCAGTTTCTTGAGAAATTCTGCACATTCAGGTCTCTGTTAACTTCAAAGGATGAGAGCGTGGTCTTTAGACATCTTGCCTTGAAAACTCAGGCAGTTGTCAGCTCTGAACAAGGGTGGTAGCAGTGCACTGAATTGGTTGAGAGGAGAATGCATTCGAAGAGATAGGTCAAAGTGCCAATTAATTTCTAGATCTTTCCTTCAAATGGAGGGTACTTGTTTATGTAAGCTACTGTTGTCTTTGCCTTCTGACTGTGAGGACTGACCTTGTGAAGATTAAAATACACTTCACTGATTACTGAATTGTAGTCTGCCTTTCAAATAACTTGGTTAACAGTGTTTACAATGTATGCAATTTTAACAGTTTATGAAGTAGTGTAATTGTGTACTTCTCCTTTTTTAGTATCATTACTAAACTATTGTTTTAATATCGTTTAGTATCGTTCTGTTTGTTATTTTAAGTCTTGTTATTTTTATTAAAATGTGACCAATTTGTACTTATTCTGATAATTTGATGTTATGCTGAAACACTGCTTGCCACAGCAGAATATACTTACCTAGTGTATTGCTTTTTAAAGTTGTCTGGAATTCAGAGTGATTCAGTGGAGATTTTTCCTGTTTAGGGAGGCTAGTAACGCTAACTGCTTTTCTTGTGCAAACTAGAGATAGTTCTCAAAAAAAAAAAAAAAATTGTGCTTAATGTAAAAGACGGCTTACTATGATAACCTGCGTATAGAACCACATTTGAGAAACTGAATTCTACTACCTAGATCCTGTGATCACAAATCATGCAAATGGCTACTTGATTATTTTAGATGTCTTGAAACAAAAGTGTTTCAAACATTTGCAGGACTCAGTTTATCACTGAGATAGGACTGCTTTCCAGTGGTATATTAAGGCATGTGAATATATACCTGTGCTGCTTTTTTTTTTTTTTTTTTTTTTTTAAGACAAGAAAAAGAGAATATGAAAAAAAACACATCACCTTTAACTCAGTCAGCTGTTGGTCTGCTTACTTTGAAAACAAAGTAGTGAACCTAGCGCTTACAACAGAAAGTAGCGAGATATGTGATAGCTTTTCGTCTGTGTGATAGTCCTTTAGGAGTCTGTGGAAAAGTGAGTGCCCTGCTTGCCACACCAAATGTTGGAAGTGTAACTACTAGGGGAAGGCCCTTACTGGGAATAAATTATACCCACTATTTAGTATTCTAGCTCAGTTACTTATACAAAGCTCTTTTAAGATTTTCATAGTTGCTGTCTAGAAGTTAAATCTGTAAAGATAGGAATAGCTAACACATTTGAGGTATTTAGGCTTTATCTGCTATTCTGTCTCTCTTCAAGCTCAACTGCCTTGTGGTGTTATAAAAGCTTCTTAAAAAATCCACTAGAGTACAACCCTGACTGCAACTTTAATATTTCCCTCATCAGTTGCTACTCTTATCTTCCCGCCTCCACCCCCTTCAGCTGTCCCTTGTTAACCTATGGGCTGTCCAGTCCTCTTGGGCATTGGAACTGTGATCAGATAGACAGCTGGTGTAATTTCTAAAGCTATTGTTTGGTTGTTTGGTAGCTTATCATGCTGAATTCTAAGAAGGCCAGCAGTAGGTTTTTAGGCTTTGTTTTTTAGCAGTAGGGGAAGGGGAAACAGGAGAAATCCAAAATGTGAATTTAATTTTTAACTAGACTAATTTACCCCTGTATGCTATCCTTCACCCAAGCCATTTACCTTCTTTCCAATAAAAAGTTATGGTCAAAGATGTTTCAAAATCGCTTTATCTGCAGGTTAAGAAATCTTGTGTGGGCCAGTTCTAATACGGGAAAGAGAAGCTGGCGACAGTTCTCAATGTGGGCAGTGAGTGTATCTGTGCTTAACTACAAAATGGGGAAGAGCTCATCTTAGAAGCTGCTGTATGGTGTGTTCTGGTTCCATTTCATATTGAGTGATTCTGCTAAAATGACAAATGAAACAAAAAGGTTGCAATAAATAACAGTTTTTAAAGATCCTTTAATTCCCAGGAGCTGGCACAGGACAGCTGGATCTGGTTTTGATTTAATGTTTCCTTCTGTGAATGAGTCCTCTGAGTGAAATCCACTATTGGACCCAGATGCCCATTCATAATTAAATTTCTGTGACACCAGCTGAGTATTTGTGCTTTGGATACTTGTTAAATGCTGCTAGCATTTAAATGATCACAATTTCAAAGTAGGCTTATTACTATATGATGAAAAAAAGACTTCTTTTAATAATCTGTCTATATGCTTTTAGAAAAGAAAAAAAAAAGGAAGAACAGCAGTTCCTTTTCTTATGCCTTATTAAAATGAACTGGATATAAGGGGATGTAACTTGGAAATATTTGGAGTCATATTCAAATGAAATTTTAAGGACCCTGCCTGCTGGCATGTACAGATTTGTGTCTGCACTTACTTAGAAGAAAAAAGGCTGGAGTATTAAAAACTAGTTGAGGCCAGGCATAACTATATACTAAAGAAGTGACTAGTAAAAAGCTCTTTGAATGATCTTTTTATCCATCTATAAGAATTTTTTTCTAAGGGGAAAAGTAGTGTGCTGAAAATTTTTCTTGAACATTTCCAAAACAAATTCAAAAGCATGGAGTTACAGCACTCTAAAATGCTTAGCTAGGCAGAAGTCCTCTCCCTCCCTGCCTTCCACCTCCACCCCCACCCCCAAAAAAGAAGACGTTAACCTGAATTTCTGGTTTTGGCTTTTTGTTTTGAGCTTTTGAAAGGCCTGGTAATTTGGCAGTGTGAACCATTATAACTTACCCCAAACTTCCAAACAGTCTTGGAGTTTCTCTCCTAATAAAAGCTTAGCAGTGCCGGTGAGACAGAACACTGTTTATTGTGTTGAAGAAAAGAGGAGGCCCCTCTGATTTTACTGCTGGTGTAAAGTTATAAAGCAAAATGTGATTTGTATAGACAGCATCACTTAGCAAGTGCTACCTGGGCATTTTTAACACTGTCACAACGACCTCTATGCACTTGAATGACAAAACACTGTGCAGCCCTGCTGAGTTGTTTGAGCTGTAATAAACTTTGGAAGTAGGAGTCACTGCTGTCAAAACTGGTCCCACTTCAAGTTTTATGTGTTAACCATGTCTTGTCCCCTTTCTGCAAAAAGAAACCGCATGGTTCCTTGGGAGACTACCAAAGTTTGACTTACCTACCTGGTTCTTGGCTCACGGAAGTGGTATTTATATCTTTCTTGAGACACAGCTCTTGGAGAGGATTGGTCAAGATGCTTAAGCATCCTGAAAAGAGATGGTCATTCTTGGAGTTGATGAGATTCTGTGATTTTAAGGTATTTCCTCCTGGTTTGTAATTCAGACAGTAAATGGGCAGTAAAAGCCTGAGCACCTGAATGGATAGCGTGTTACAGTGTCTTGCAGTGTACAAGGAGAGTTTCATCTTTGTCTTCATCTCAGTTCTTTTCAGCAGTGGAACAGCTGCCCCTGTTAGGCAGTTGCAAAACACAGATGTGTGTTAGCTCACTACACTTTCTCCTAGTTAGACTGAGAACAAGATATCTAGCATGCTTGTGAAATACACAAGGCTTCTTTTTTGGTTAGAAGGCCTTGGGTATAAAGCAAAGGTAAACATCATATACTGCCTATGTGAGAATTTCCATTTATTGTGAGTTAAGATCTTTATAGAAAGACTTTTGTGGGAGAAACATGTTCTTTTACTTTCCTAAGGCACTAAAATACATTTTGTGACTAGTTGTGTGTAGAAGTATGCAAATTCTATTCTGCAATAACCACCTGGATTGGGAAGCTGAAAGAGAATGCTCTTGTCTGTTGATCTAGCTGTAGAGATGTTTGTCCCCTTAACAGTAGTCTGTTGTAAAACACTGCAGATGATTGCTGCAACTCAAGATTTGTGAAAGCCAAACATCATGACTACCTGCCAAGAAGAACTTCAGACTGGGAGCTGTCATGGCTATCGTTATTCCAGGTTTGACTCAAGGTACAGTCTTCAAGAGCTGTAAGCTGTTGAATTTTGTTATGCAAGCACTTTCCATTTTGTTATACAAATATATAATCGTTACGCCTGTGAAGAGCCTTGCCAACAAACTTAGTGTTTAGTTTTGTAACTACTTGCATGTTTTTTTCCTGGGGGAGGGGAGGGTGCAAGGAGCTTCATATATGCAAAATCTAACTATATTGATGCAAACTAAAACTCTTTTCCATGCTGAGGTTTAACTTCCAATAATCACATAAGTGGATTCTGCTCTGTAAATACAGGCTTCAATATTTAAATCATTAACCTTTTTAAAGGCCTGTAGCTTGAGAGTTTAGTTTCTCAAGGCAGCCAGCCTTACTATAAAGTGCTACTGTAATTCAGTGTGTTGATTTTAGTAGCAAGTTAAGTCCTGCAAGTTTATATTTGAAGGTCTTGTGCAAAATAATTAGCAGAATGAAGGCCAGTACAGCATGTTTTGCATTAACTAGTATGGTGATTCAACTCTGAAGTGTTTTAAGCTTAAAAACCAAATAGGTTTTACTGAGTGGTAACTGGATCAAGGTGTATGTGCAGAAATAGATGAGCCCATCCTTCAATCCAGCTGCCTCCTGGGGTTTTTGTAGTTTGGAAGAACTCTTTTTTATAAGCTGTTTGGATGACTGGCTATGGATGTCATAGTTGTAACTTACGTATCTTCTCTACCTGTGCCTCTTGACCCCCAAGTTGTTTTCAGTCTGAGCCTTATAGAATCCATGAAACATACTAAAGAAAGGATATCATCAGGGGACTTGCATTTAATACGTGAGGGCCTCTTCCTTTCTTGGAATATGCAAATCAGTATATTAAAACAGCAGAACTTTGTATATGAGGTGTGTTTTTTATTTTTTTATGCCACTGTAAATTTTGTACAAAAAGTCATTTATGAGCATGCTTCTCTGAGCAAGATGGAAGCTTTCCCTGGACACTCTTCACAGCTCTTTCCCTCTTTGGTTAAGACAGTGGTAAAGACAGAATACAGAGTTTGCAACTTAGGACAGGAAGGTGGTAGTTATCAGTACAGATAAATACATGTATATGTGCTTCTATCCCCTGACATAGAACAAACAATTATAAAAAGCTGGTAGTGGAGTACTATGGAAGGGTAGGGGTGAAAACATCTTTGCAAATATAAAACCTAAACTACTAGGTGTAGTGAATTAGCCTTTAGAAGGCATGCAGAGTATTCTAATATTAAGAAGCTTGGTGTATAAATGCAGTAAAACAGGCATCTAAATTCAACTGCTGGCAAGTAGTGCTGTTTAATGTATAATGTAATTACCAAACCATAATCTTAACCTAGTCTTAATATCACAGCCAGTTTATAGATTAATGAAGCTTAAACAAGTGTAATAGGTTCTGGTAAGGACAACATACAATAATGGCATCCAGGTGTACCACTACACCAGTGGTCTGTTAAGAGTTAGTCAAACTACTTCAAACAGGCATTAGCAGCAGCCTTATCTATAGTAGGTTCATGTTGCACACATGGTCCCAGGAGGAGTGGCATATTTAGCAGAAAAAAACACCTTCACAGATTCTGGCAAAGTTAAATGCAATCAATGCAATAGGTAGTGCAAACTAGCAAAGGTGACTAAATAACCAGTCTTTGTCAAAGAACAGCATTTTTAAACAATAAATTTAGGACTGATTGTCCAGTAAATACCAGATACTAGAGTTCTGGACTGAGGCCTTTTTATCCTTTTTTCTGCCTCTCTGGTCACTAGTGAGGGTTATTTTTGGTTGCTGTTTTGAACATACTTGTGAAGAGAAGAGGAGGCTGGGCTATGACCCTGAAATAAGATTAGTGTGTGGTTTGCTTTTCTGGCCTACTATTAGAAAGAAGAACACGGACAGCGCTACAAAGATGTCGTTTTGTCTCTTCAGAATTAGGAGAAGGAGAACAAGGAGAAGTTACTTTAGAATATGTAGTACTGGACTTCAGTGCTGCCCCCCCCCCCCCCCCCAAAAAAAAGCATTAATCTCAAAATAATTGTCATCTTCAGCTTCTGGAAAACAGGAAAGTTTCAGAGCAGTACTAAATGAATTAGAACTTCACCTGGCCTAGTTCATGAGATACGCAGGATTGAAATTGCTTGTTTCCTATTACTGAATAGCTAATTGTAGTTAAGTGGCAAGTTTAGCACTACTGTAAAAGCAGAACAACAAAGAGGTAAGGATTGTATGAATCTGTTGAAATTGAGATGGAAAAAAAATTGTATTAGATGCCATCCACAGCAGTCTGTATGCCTTGTTTTATGTGTAAGCAGAAGTCCTCTTTCCTCATAATGCTATGGTAAGAAGCAGACAGGCTGCCTGAAGATGCTGTGGCAGTTTTACAAGGCTCATCAACAAGAAATAATCTGACTTTCCATTACTTGATACAATTCTGTTTTGGTGGTTCTAGAATACTAAAAGTTTTTATTGTTGAGTTGTTGGTGTGAGTTAAACCATCACAAGCACTGGTCTGAAGGTGTAGTCATATTTTTCTGCTGCTACCTTGAAGGTGATACAATACAAGGCAACTAATTTCTAACCTGGTTATCCTCTGTCAAATACTATTTTTTAGTCACATACAAATTTCTCCTAGGTCTGATGTTAAGGCAAGCTTCGTGTTTCATGAGCAACTTTTCAGTATAGTTCAAGCATATCTCATGCCTTTCATGCCTTTTAGAAACTTCCCTTAAAATTCTTCAACACTGTTTCTGTAAAACTAAAGTTACAAATTCGCAAGTTAATGCCATGGCCAAGCTCTTCTTTCAAAATTGAAACTAAAAACAGGTAGTTATAGTCCATATGAATATGTTAGTTCATATAACTTACTAAGAGCCAATTTCCTTACATCAGTTTAAATTCTTTAATTTTAGAAACTGCTCAAGACAGTGTTTTCCAGCCAATGTTTATCAACAGGTTCAGTGAAAACACCAGTTGTCTAGAATACTTACTATATGAAAAGCAAACCATGAAAAGTCACATAGCAGTAAATTGGCACAATGAGTTTTGCAAGAACAGAACTAAACTTCTTTAAAAAAGTGATCAAGTATACTCATACATTAACATTTTAACAGCTACAAAAATGCTGCTTCCAACTCCTACAAAACACAGTGAAAAGACATCCTGACAAGTGTTGAAAAACTATGCACAAACAGGTCAGTATTACAGAATGGGAGGTTTTATACAAATGAAGCAATTAGGCAGTTAAAAGTATTTACACTTTTTCCTGCTATTAACTAGACAAACATACAGTAGTCAGATAAAAATATACTACAACTCTAATTCATGTAACATATAAGCATTTGTTTTCTAAATGGAATTTTTTCTTCATGTTTTGAAATGTGTTACCTGTTAATACTGGATGAAACTATTGGCAGAAGTGTTTAAGTACTTTTAAAACCAAGATTAAAGGGGCTTTTATTCCACAAAATTTAACATTAAAATACTATGCTTATAAAATTATTTAAAACTTTCAGCAGTCTATAGATTTCAAATGCAAAACTTAAGAATCTTTTTTAATCTTATTTAAAAAAAACCACTCCAGTTGTGTCATTTTTCAAAGGCAGATTCTTTTGATGGTTTTTCAAGCTCTCTCTCTTCACCAGATGTCCTAGAAATACAGTAAAGCAACATTAATAACCATGTAAAAAAAAGCTAAGAGCAAGTCTTATTCTAGATGACATGAGTTTACTAGAATAAGTGATGCGGATGTATATTCATCAGTAGATGAAGTCTGGAGAAATGACGCAGTTAGCAATGCCAACTGTCTACCTTTTCTCTGAGGATGACTGCCCTAAACATTAAGGTAAGCCGGCAGTGATTGATATTGCAGTAATGTAACACCAACTTGTGAATGGCAGTCATTCAGAGGTTGATTTCTGTTCCATTCAGGTGTCTCTCCTTAGTCTGCTGCCAGATATATGTTAGCTCATGTGAAAAAAGCACCCTGGCTTTTTTTCATGTGAGAGATGCACATTTAACATTCATTACCAATTGTGACTTTTCTTAGTACCATGGGAAAATTCAACATGTGCCCCAAACTTTAAGAAAGTAACCCAAGGAAGCAGTATATACCCCTGTCAACACAGAACAGAAAGTGGTTCTTAAGCACCAATCACTCTGGACATACTAAGTTATGCAATTCCATGGTCTTCCAAAATTATTAAATTATTACATCTTCAGAAAGGTATGAAAATGTCTCCTCTCTAACAAAAACAGTAAAGGTACAGTGCTACTTACAGTTCAGAACTGAGACAGCTGTGTAATTTGAGATATTTGCAAATCATTTGCTTAGATGCAGTGGGGAAACTGTTGTAATGTTTTGTATGTTCATGATTTGTTCATATTTAATTTGCCTACCAGTATCTCTCCTTTAAACAACTTAATACTGCAAATAAAAATGTATGAAAAACAATGAATGTAAGCTATTATATGATGGACAGAAATACCAGACTGGGCTTGCCTGAATTTAGAACAGGTATGTGGATGCGCTTCTCAACATGCAAGGTATTAAGAGGTGATTCAAATGTCTTGGTTTAAGCAAGACAGCTCTGTTTTATGTGTACTGTTTGATAACAGATGTAAGCTAGGCCCAAAGAAAGTGCTCTCAAGTAGTCATACAAGAGTTAACAAACTGGATTGATTTCTGCTTAGATAAGCCAAAGAACGCATTAGGAGAATGTAGACTTCAAGCCAGTGTGAACACCACACCCATTAAAGAGATAAATGTTTATTAGCAGAATTTGACGCCCCCACTAGCTCATTCATGGAAGATATACCACAAGTTTTACAGGTATAAATGCAGTTACTGAAATATTAAAAATTTAAATTGACTTGCCTATAAGTTGCTTTTTTGAGACACTGTATTAAACAGCCTGTTCCAGGCATGATGTGCAAGTATCTGAAGTGTCTGCCTTTAGATTGTTTTGACCAATATCCACTGGAGTGTCATGTATGCACCCAAATATCCTTATTCTTTCAATTGCAAATATAAAAGGCAAACTGACTGAGTGTGTCTCTTTGCCACTGCAAAATCCAACTGTTGTCAGGTTCTGCAGGAACAAGGAAGGGAGCAGGCTGTGAAAAGTTTTACCTCGGAGAACCAGTTCTTAAATAGTCATTTATTTTCAAATGCTTGACCAAATATTCCATACTGAACTGCTTTACTGAACTGTTACTGATTTCAAATACCTCAGGTGTTGCACTGCATTAATACTGTATTGTATTTTGGCCAAGTCATCTATTTAAGCAGTGTACTATGTTGCATAACTTGGGTTGAGCACCTATGCTTATCCCTTAATTATATGCCTTTAACATGCTACTCATTCAGGCAGAATGAGAATTTGACATTCTTATCACCAGCTGAAGACTCCCAAGTACCACTTCTGAAAGCTGTACAGTCAGAAAGCAGTAGTTCCAAGGCTACCTCTCAGCAAAAATCAAACTTATATTCCTCAAAAAAAAAAAAAAAGTAACTTTACTCTATTGTAAATAATAGTCAATATTCCACTAATCGGTACAGTTTTAACTTGGCAGACAGCCAAAAGAATGCTGGGCAACTGCAGGTTCTTCTGGCCTGGTTTCAGAAGTATGAGAACAGTGAGGAAAGGAAAGCTTTCTTCAGCAGATACAGCTGGACAAAAAGAATCCATGATCACAAAGTGCAGAGATGCTCAGAGAAAATTAATTAGCACTGCAACAAAACAGTTCAGCTCAAAGTTGATTTTAGGCCTCTCCCTCATTTCTTCACAAAATTCTGTTAAGTATTCCATATGTTCCACAAGAGAGATTGGTTTCTCTTTCTTGTTTACAAAGTACTAGCTTATAAGGCAGAAGAGAGGGGCACAGAGTTGCTTTTGCAGTGGGGCTAGGTTTAAATATTTACCTCGAGAAAAAATCAAAGCATTCTTATGGTAAGCATGTCAACTTCTGTAGAACTGTCACACTTACAAGTTCTGAAATTTCACAGGCGTAAGTTCTAGTATGCAGTTTACCTGCATTTGGGCAATTCTATAGCTACATTATAGGAAACTGATCAGAGTAGATGGCTTTGACATTGATTTGAATAAATGATTTTGCAAAACCACGATAAATCCTGCTAGCTTCTGTACAGTTTGATTCAGGCATCCTTTGCTTCCAACTTAGCAACATGGAGTAGTCTAAAATACAGAAAGTGTATACTTTGCTCTGTCTCACTTCAAGCTCTTTTTCCTCCTAACAGGCCATCCCTTAAAATTTCTGCTATGTACACTACAGAAGTGAGTGAAGTAATTTTTAAAGTGTTCATTCAAAACCTGAACAAAATTAACATGCTGTTATTATTTTGTAAAGTTGAGAGGAAACTCTAAAGAAAACAGTAACTAAACATGATTAAGTAATTTAAATCTGTGGATGTTTTATTGTTTTGCTATAGCAGAACAAATCCTTGTTCAGTAGTTAACTCACTTTTTCTTACTGCCAACTTCATGCTTATCTTTCTTTTCCTCAGTGTTCTCTCCATTGTGTTGAGATTGGTTGGTGTCTTGAGTTTCAGACCCTCCATTCAGTACCTTGGAACCTTTAAAATTAAAGGAGAGGGAAAAACAGTACTGCAGAAAGCAAAACTGTGGTAGACCCAAAGAATTTCTCTACTGTTTGTCATCAACTCCAACACTACAAATGTTTTTTTCTCTGATCTTGATACCTAGCTGCTGAAACAATATAAAAAGCAAGAACTGATATGGTTTCAACTTCTGAAAATTCCATCTGCCTAGCCTCCTCCCATGATTTTTCTTATGTAAAATGAAGTGATCGGCATATATATTTCAAGAGATTCCTGGTTCTTTCTGTGTTTTGCCAGACTACAGATAATAAGACTAATGCTTATTTATATGCCAAGCAGTAAGAAAATAGCACATAGGCAGCAATAAGTTTTTTTTATTCTGTAGCCCAGTCAAGACAACTTTTGGAAATTTCTAATACTTCAACTGGGAGAAGTTACTAGTTCCATGGATCCTCACTTATTTTCAACTCTAATGAATATGTATATAATCAAAATATGACAGTTTATCTATAAATTAAAAAGGTTAAGTGTTTAACAGTAACTGTGATATCTATCTGAAGATTAAACATATCCATCATGCAGTTGTCATAAGCATGAAAACAATATACTGTGTAGTTGTATTTAGTTAACTCAAAGCAGGAATATTTATCTTTAATTACTATGAAGAATAAATGTTTTGCTCTGTTATTACAAACGAGTGAATTTTGAGTGAATTATTGTGGAATGTCACTCTAGGTTTAAGTCAGAATTGACACTCCATTTTATTCAAAATTACAGGTTTACAAAAAAAAGAAATCTCTATTAAACTACCACGCTACTTCAGGAAAAATACAAAATGCTACTCATCTACATATTTACAGGCTAAGAAGATAATAAAAAGCAGAAAAATGATGCTCTAGTAGTTAGATCTATTTAGACTTGCTCTAAATCAGTTTGAACTTAATGGCCATGAGAAGTAGTCAATGAAATAATATGAAGGCTATAATCACCTTGTAACAGAGTGATGAAGAATTAGGAATGAAAGTAGCAAATGAATTGCTATTAATTTTATTATTTTATTGTAATTGTGGTACTTGATAAGAATAGTAGAAGTTCAGCAGAATGCAGCAGTTCAGTTTTAAAAAGAACAGAGGACATACCAACATAAGGAACTAGGATTTCTCTTTGTAGCAAATAGAAAACTCCACTTCCCTGAAGTGTCCAGCTACTCTGAATAAGCTCGTTATGCCTCCAACTGACTGATGGACAAAATTGTATTCCAGTGTCTTCTGCTTTACTACGTAGGAAAAACTTGGAGTAGCTTCTTTAGTAAGATCATTCAGTTTGCAGTAAGTCTTTCAGTGTAGATTCTTTATTCAAATACTTAACCATGTCTATCACAGGGGTTGGGAAAAGTCTTATACGTGGAAGTTTCGCTACATCATACGTTGCTTTTATCTCACCATAAAATATTAAGGTAAGTTTTAAGACCTTCTTTGCTTCCTTAATACTTACAAATATAATGGTATTTCAACTACAGTTAAGATGAATCCTTAACATCCTCAGTCACCTCAATTACAGCAATTTGTTTATTCCAGCTCAAGGTACCATAGCCTTCAAACAGTTTCACTGAATTCTTCTCTCAGGATTCAGATTCAAAGTAAATCTAAATTCTGTCCAATGCTTGTGGAGATGAAGGATCTAAAGGATTTTAATAGAAGGGTACAACTCCTACATCTTCAAGGATCTAAACATCTTTGCAGCACAGCTTTCCAGTGTGTCTACCTCTGTTTGTTCCTCTATGCAAGAGTATCTTGGTACTACATTCCCTTCATAAAGGTGGGGTTATTTTTTAACACTTAAGTTACTGGATGGTATTTTTACTTTCAATATTGTGCTGTATTTATTTCATGACAAGAGCTCATGATTAATCTTGCACAGTACTGCCAAGAGCACAAATACTCATTTACTGTTAGACTGCATCACTGTTATGGAGTCCCTGACAATGCTACTGATCACACATCGTGAAAGTGCTATGCAGATGGCTAAAAGCTGCTGCTACATATAGTTGCACGCATGATATAGGAAGAGACTAGTAGAGGGAATTATGGAAAGAAAAGGTGGAAACATAAGCACCAAAAAGTCATTTGAAGGACAGGAGGTAGTATGCTGTTCTACCTAATATTTAATAGTTTTTTTCCCCACAAGGTACTTAAGTTAGGAAATTACAGAGTAAAGTAAGAAGTGCTACATTCTCACTTTTTACTAAAGCCCTTCCCTTGAAGCAGTAAAGACAAAATAGCCGTGTAAATATTCATAAATTTTACCCTTGAACCTGAAACTTAGTTATAACAATATTATTTTTGAGTATTTGAAATAATATGAAGGTTTTAACAGATGTCTAGAATTCCTGCATCTTCAAACATCGTTTGACGTTAACTCAACGTGAATGGAGACTGAGTGACAAGAAACAAAAACTAAACACAAAGACTTACCCGTTTGGTCCTTTTCTATTTTTTTGTTTGTTCCTTTCTTCCACTGTTCTTTGGTTTTGTTGGCTTCCTCATGCTGCTTCTGCTCAGCAAGTGACTTATTTAGCACTTGGGAGAGAACAGAATCTCCTTCCCCAACTAGAAACATGGTCTTGAACTTGTTATATAGCATTGTAGATTTCTCCATGATAACCTGGCTAACTTTGAATTTCCGTATCTAAAACCAAAGTAGTAAAACAATCAATCAATCAGTTCCATTTACATACTTATGTACTTTCCTGAAGTGCTAGATGAAATTCTTAATTTATTTAGCTTAAAACTGAAATGAGATTATGGATTTTTTACATACTGTAAAATAATAAATAAATACAATTTCATTTAAGAAAATACATGTTTACCTTTTGAAATTATATTGAATAATATTGTAGATCTCACCTTCTTTAGAGTCAAAATCATCTCTGTATGTTTTTGAGCTTGCTGCATTGTGACTTGAAGGGATGCAAGCTCATCAAGAGCCTCGATACATCTGTTCACATCCTGTATATAAATAAGTTGTCGGTTTGAAGGGTTAGCTTAAATGCTAATAATCCTTAATTAGCCACTCTAAATTTGTTTCCATGCTTAATGGTACTTTCCTATAATATCCTTAATTTGACTATGTACTTAAGTTTAGAACAATTTATACAATCAAACTTGCAAACAAAGATTACCACTGAGTGCACTTCAACTATTACCATGCCAAAGACATGCTATTTGAGTAACTATAATTAAAAAATAATAATTTTATACTTTCATTATACAGCCTCAAGCTTCATGCTGCTTTTGCAATTTCAGTACTTAAGTGCCTAAAGTTGATTCTCCAAATATTCAACCCTTTCCATATGTATTTTTTTCCCAACTGATCAGCCACTGAGAAGGTAGCAAAGCATCTTAAGCAGACTGCAGCTAGTATACAGAACTTTATCTTCATAGTCTTTTGAGTTAAAAAAAAAGATAGATAAATGATGCACTACACAAGAAATTCAGAAGTAACAATGTGATCTTTTGATCCATTTCTAAAAATCACTGCACTAAAATCTTCTTAGAGGACCTCTATATTGTAACTGTCAGTTGCCTTTTCTTCAGCTACTCTTGGTTATTTCATTTTCTATTTAGAACCAAGAAGATTCATTTCCAGCACAGGTCATGATAATATTGTTTATTTATACAAAATTTTAGCTTCTGTTCTCAAGGGACTATGAAAAAAGCCCAAATCAGGGCTACTCTAAGTAAAATTCTTATGTTTACTTAATAAATATGATTATGATAAGTGTTCTTGCTCTAGCTCTACAACCAATTTTCCACTTATCCATATTTTAAGATGATTGTTCTATTATGTCTCTGAATTCAAGATTTTTTTTATTATTATTATTTTTTAATTCAGGGAAATTTAGTATCTGGATCAGGCCAATAGAGTGATATACTTAAGCCAAAACATTAAGTTGTGATGTAAAATTTTTACATTTTAAGGTGAATTATTTCAAGTCAAAATATTTGCATTGCCTTAAATAAAACAGCTGAAGAGCAGACCAGACTGAAAATGAATGTTTCATGCTTAACTCTGACAGCACAACTTCCTGAGTTGAATCAGCTTTCTGCTGCTTATGCTACAGTGCTTCTCTAAATGGCTTTCAAGAAATGAAGATTCATGAAACCAAAGGCTGAACCTCTTTCAGTACTCTCCATGAAATGGTATTCTGAGAAGACCACATTATCCATCAAAGAAATTCAGTACATGGAAAGGAGAAGGGTGCTGGGAAGAATAAATTCTTCTACTTGTTTTATTCAGTTATGTAAATATAAGCAGTCTTCAAAGGTTTGCATCCCCTGAAAGATCTCAGATCAGAAAAGAGACTGGTTAAGTATTTTTGGTCTGGTCCCATGATTTGAGCTTTCAATTACTGGGAAAAAAGCAAACCAGAACAGACATTGATACCCTTGAATTCTAATCACACTTTTGAACTCTAATTACACCTTCTAAAGCAGCAAAGGTCTAGAAATTAAAATAAATAGGCTTAAAAATAAAAGGTTGGGGGGGGGGGGAGGAAAGCTATATTGCTGTTCCCCCTGTTTCCACTGTCCAAGGTTAATAATGGATTTAGGATTCCATTGATGTAAGAACTTAAAATGAAATACGAAAGAAAAATTACCATGCCTATTTGCAGCATCACAGAACAGTTGAGGCCAGCAGGCAGCTCTAGCGATCATCTAGTCCAACATCCCTGCTCAGAGCAGGGTCAGCTTATGGCAGGCTGCTCAAGACTGCGTCCAGTCAGGTTTTGAATGTCTCCAAGGATGGAGACTCCACAGTCTTTCTGGGCAACATGTTTTAGTGTTCAACCACCCTCACAGGAAAAGTTTTTTCTTAGATTTAAACAGTATTTGTAGTACTTGTGCCTATTGCCTTTTGCCCTTTCTCTGTGCACCATGGAGAAGAGTCTGCCTCTGTCTTCTTTATACCCTCTCTTCAGATATTTGTATGCATTGATAAGATCTCCTCTCAGTCTTCTCTCCAGGCTAAGCAGCCCCAGTTCTCTCAGCCTCTCCTTGTACGAGAGATGCTCCAAGACCTTAATTAATCTTTGTGACCCTTCGCTGATCTCGCTCAGCTATGTCCATGTCTCTCTTGCGGTGGGGAGCCCAAAACTGGACATAGCACTTCAGATGTGGCCTCACCAGTGTCAAGCAGAGGGGAAGGATCACCTCCCTCCACCTGCTGGCAACACTCTTCCTAATACAGTTGAGGAGGCTGTTAGATTTCTTTGCCACAAGGGCCCATTGCTAGTTCATGGTCACCTTTGTGTTCTCCAGGATACCCAAGGACTTTTCTGCATGGTTTGTTTCATGGTTTGACCCCCAGCCTGTCCTGGTGCATGGGGTTATTCCTCCCCAGGTGCAGGGCTTTGCACTTCGTGATGTTCCCAACAGCCCATTTCTCCAGCCTGTTGAGGTCTCTGTGAATGGCAGCACAACTGTCTGGTCTATCAGCTCCCAGTTTTGTACTGTCCGCAGTCTTGCCGAGGGTGCAACTCTGTCCTGTTACCCAGGTCATTCATGATTTAAACAGAATTCACACAAGTATCAACCCCTGGAGCATGCCACTAGTGACTGGCCTCTAGCTGGACTTCATGGTGCTGCTTACAACCCTCAGAGTCCAGCACTTCAGCCAGTTTTCAGTCCACCTCACTGTCCACTTAGCTAACCCATGCTTCATCAGCTTGTTTAGGAGGATGTTACAGGAGGCAATATCAAAAGCTTGCCCCAAGAATATTTACTGTCTTCCAGTCCTCAGGAACCTCCCCCAATCACCATGACTTTTCAAAGATAAACCAAAAGTGACCTCACAGTGACATCACACAGTTGCCTCAGCATTCATGGGTACATCCCATCACATCCCATAGACTTTACGTCCAATTTGTTTCTCTGTTCTCTAACCTGATCCTCCACCAAGGGTAAGTTTGGACTTGCTCTGGACCATCTCATGGGTTTCAGGGACCTGGGATTCCTGAAGGATAGTTGTACCAGCAAAGAGTGATGCAAAGAAGGCATTGGCTACTTCAGCCTTTTTCATGTCCTTTGTCACCAGCTCCCCTGCCCCATTCAGCTGCAAGCCCACATTTTCCCTGGTCTTCTGTTTGCTGCTGATGTATTTGTGGAAGCCTTTATTGCCTTTCACATCCCTCGCCAGATTCAACTGGAGATGGGCGCTGGCTTTCCTAACTCCATCCCTGTACGCTTGGACAGTGTCTCTATATTCCTCATGAGCCAGCTGTTTCTGCTTCCACCTCCTGTACCTTTTTATGTTTGAATTTGATCACTGATGAAGCCTTCCTGCTACCTTTGCTTAAGAAGGAGGTAGTCCTTGAAAAATCAACCAGCTCTCCTGGACCCCTCTTATCTCCAGGCCTGTCTCCCATGGTATTCTTTCAAGCAGGTCCCTGAACATGCCAAAGTCTGTTCTCCTGTATTCCAGGGTTATGATCCTGCTATCTGCCTTGTTCCCTCCTTTCAGGATCCTAAATTCTACCATCTCATGGTCATTGCAACCAAGGCTGTCCCTGACCTTCACAGTGTCAAACAGTTCTTTGTAAGTACAAGGTCCAGCAGAGTGCCTCTCCCTGTCAGCTCCTTGACTGCCTGTATTAGGAAGTTATCACTGATGCATTCCAGAAACCTCCTGCATTGCTTATGCACTGTTGTGTTGCCCCTTCAGCCAATATCAGGATGATTCAATTTTGCCATGAGGACCAGAGCCTGTGAACCTGAGGATTATTCCGGTTGTCTGAGGAAGGCCTTATCTTCTACTTCTTCCTGATCAGGTGGTCTTTAGCAGACACACACAATGTTACCCATGTTGGTCTGCCTGCTAATCCTGACCCATAAGCTCTTAGCTTGCTCATCATCTGTCTCAAGGCCATGCATTCTCACTGTCCTCTAACGTAAAAATTGACTTGCCCTCCTTGCCTTCCTGGCCTGTCCTTCCTAAAGAGCCTCTATCCATCCACTGCCGCATTCCAGTTGTGTGAGCTAGCCTACCACATCTCTGTGATCCCAATGAGACCACAATCCTGCAACTAACTCCTCCTGTTCACTCCCTATGCTGTGTACATCAGTGTACAGGCACTTCCGAGAGGCACCCCACTGCACTGATTTCCAAAAAATGGTTCTATAGCTTTCCCCATACTGCAGTCCTCTCGGCACTTCCATATATGCATATGCTTGGGGTGACCCCAGTTCAGCCCTGTTTTACTGATTACAGTATCTCTTCTGTTCACATCACTGCATCCCTTGCTTGCCAAACTGGTCCACCACTTCCTCACTCAATTGCTGGTCATCCTTTCCCTCCCTTGTTCCTAGTTTAAAACTTTTCTTTTTACCAGGTTGGCCAGCCTGCTGGCAAAGTGCTTTTGCCACATTTAATGAGGTGGATCCCATCTCTTCCAAGTAGTCCTTGATCCTCAGAGAGGGTCTCATGGCCATAAAAAACTAAAACCCTGTTGCTGACACTAGCTGCACAAACAATTTTTGACCCACAGGATTTGTCCAGTCCTTCACAAACCCCTTCCTCTCATCCACAGGATGGAGAACACCACCTGGGCCCCCATGCCCTTGGCCACAGTCCCTAGAGCCATGCAGTCACACTTGACACTTTCCAAGTCTCCCCTTGCCATATCCTTGTGCCATGCAGAAGAGCAGCAGCAGATAATAGCTTGAGGGCTAGACAAGCTTCAGCAGTCTTTCAGCAACACCCCAAACACAAGCACCTGGCAGGCAGCAAACCTGCCTAGATGACAGGCCAGGTTAGCAGATGGGGGCGTCTGCCGCCACAGCAGGGACTCTCCCACTATCAACATTCATTGCTTCCTTCTGGTGCCCCTGCATGGCTCAAGCTCAGCTGGCACAGATGCTTTGTTTGACTGAATTTTGTCTGAATGTTTCTGGTAAATAATTTATTATGAAGTATTTTTAAACAAGAACAAGTTTCAACAATTATCTTTTAGTGTTTACAGTACCCTCATTTGAACAGTAATCTTTCAAACTGAAGAAATTCTTTTCATTCTCAGAACGTTAATTAAGAGAAATATGCATGCCAAAAGTGTTTCCTGCCAGAACTTAACATATACATCAGTTAAAAAAAATACTTACAAGATTATCAATTTTCAGCGAGTTTTTAATTTCTGCATGTATCCTTTGAAGCCTAGAATCCATTGATGTTTCTAAAGATTAAAAATAGTATGCATGAATATTTGTTAATATCAGGTTTGTTTCTGCAGAAACCTTTCTGCAAATCTGAACTTGACAGAGAATGAAAAAAATACGGACAGGCAAAACACATCAGATAACCATAACAGGCACACAGATAAATACACTGTAGGGCTTACAATCAAAAATAGAGTATATAGCTTTTTTCAGCTGGACACTATTAGCAACCTATATAATTTTCTCCTTAGGAGTTACAAGTTGAAAATTATTTTCTATTACAATATCCAGCTGTCACCCTCTATTTGTCAACCAGGTTAAAAGGAAGTTTCACTAAATACTAAGAGTTAAGAAGTTGGAAAGCCTTTGATCAAAGGGTATCTGTATATTGATGCTTTTCTTTTTTCAGTAAGCTGGACAAAATCCTTTAAGTCACTATCCAACTCCATCCAATAAAATGGTTTGCAATACACATGCTCTAACAGGTGCGCAAGACAAATGAAGATGCCATCTCTAGTTCACTTGTGCTGAATGCTTATGTGGATTTGTCATATGCAAGCAACTAGATCCTGAACAATACTGCAAGGAAACTGTTTTTTATAGAAGTCTAGTCTGTCTTGGATGTGTTTAGATAAAACTCTCTCCCCTGCTAACATTGGAACTGGTTGGAGTCCATGCCACTGGATCTTTGCTATATAACAGATTAAAGCTAGTGGTAGTTTGGACTGCCCTTAAAGAAAACATAGCTAAGAAGGGACTATTAAAAAGGGAAAAGACTTATCCTTATGAAGATCAGGTTGTAAGTCTGGGTTAGTGGACAAGACCACAGTAACCATCCTGCATCTAAGCTTCTTGCTTAGGAAAAGGTAATTTCTAAATACTTACAAGAGGCCCTTCAGATTATTCTGCTATGAGACAACAGAAGGGAAAAAGTGAGAAGAAATAACTAAAGTGATTCAGTTCAAAGAATCAGAACTTTTGCTTCTTGTTCACCAACAGGAGTGATCATCTGGAAAGGTTTAAAAGCTCGAATGACAATAAAATGGGAATAGTGAAGACCTGTTCTAACACACTGAAGAAAATGTTGAACAAGAAGGCACAGCTCCACAGATCTGAAGGAAGAAGTCAGGGATCAAATATACTGGACTGAGATCTCACACCCCCTCCCCCTTAAAAATAAGTTGTCTTATCCAGATAGATATTTCTGTTCAAAAGTTGTGACAAAAAATATCTGTTTAGCTTCTTTAAACTAACCTCTTTTCTTCTCCATCTTCTTAACTTCTGGTTTCTTGCCTTCTTCTTTACTCTGCCTATCAAAAGTGTTGAAGTGTTTTTACAATGTTGTCTTTTAAAGTCCGTTTCTCAGTCTTTTTTAATTTTTTTTTAAATGAGATGCAATGTTTTAGGTACCATCTCAGCCAAACATTAGCACGTTAAAACATAAAAGCCAAACCCTGGTTTTCAAAGACTGAAATAAATTAGTGAAAATTATTTATTCATCTAAGATACTGCAGATAATAAATCCTTCACCCTGACAGATGTTTTTTCCTAGAAGCAGCAAATTACAGTATTTTAAAAACAAGACATATTTGTAAATTGTATTATCTGTTTTGGTTGCATGTAAAGATGTAAAACTGCATTGTATGAAACAGATTTATGGAGAGAGAAAATATTTTGAATAGAATGACAAAGAAATTTAAAACTGTCATTTAAATTTACCACAGGGAATTACAGAAAAAGATTGATCTTTTTTGAATCAGTTCTATGTGACTTATTTTATCATGTAATCAACAGTTAAGCATCCTACCACTGACCGTAATGTATCAATGATAATAAACCTTTTTCCTTTATTATTTGTTTTGGGAATATTTAAATTACAAATTCAATGAAGTCTCCTGGCTGTTTCTCTAATTACCTCACTAAAAGTAAAACCAGGACTCAGGAAAATATAAAGCTTGGTTCCATCTTAGTTACTAGAGGAACACAGACATTATAAAAGCCTTTCGAACAAGCTTTTTAACTGTTTATTCAGAAAAGATCATGAACACCTGTTTAGCAACTCCTCAGTCTTGTCTTACTTTATATAAGGCTCACTTTATAATTTATATATTTCAGCATGTTATGATTAAATATTTTGTAACTGATTTTCTTCTTGTCATAACGATATGCATCCAGAAGAAGTTCAATCCTGCACATCTGACATCTTCCATGTTCCTTTCATTTTCTATCCAATTACAGAACCAAAGATTTTCAAACACATAAGATTTTACTTCAGTTGGCAACTGCATAGACTCATGCCATTTAAAAAAGTGAGACTTCCAATGGCTTTTGTACAAAGCACTATTAGCCTTATATAAATATTAATACTAATGAAGTAGTCACAAAGACTAGAAAATGGAGATTGAAGCGATGAGAAAAGTAACCAAAAAAATCAGCCTGTATTCAGTATATAAATATAGGAACTGGAAGGCAGACAGCACAAAAGGGAAAAGTCTTCTCACTTTTAATTAGCATTAAGTTTTGTGCTTAATATTAGTCATCAGCTATAATCAAAGCTATGCAGTCACTAAGAAAAGCGGCTGCTTTTGTTTTACTGAAACAAAGCTCTATCTGCTCTCCAATGCATGAAATATGAAAACCATTTAAAAGTAAAAGAGATTTAATTAGTATAATCAAATCAATATATGACAGTTTACTGCAGAAATCCATCAGCATATGTCAGATTTGAATAGTGATATACTAAGAGCAGCAAAAAAGGTAAGGGCAATTTAATCTTGAGCATCTCCTTTAGTTGGAAATGCTTAGATTTGCTAAAGGCAAAAAAGGGTAGTAGGTTTCCAGGGAAGAAATGAATGACAGGAAGAGAAGGAGAAAGGGCTAGAGGATAAAAAGCCCCAAACGAACTAGATTTTTGTTAATACATGGGAAGAAGTTAGAATTTTGTTGTTATAAGTCAAGGGGACCATTATCCTCCTCCTGCTTCTCAGGACTTTTACCTTGTTCTCCCTTTCTTCTGCCCTCCCACCAACTGTGGGAATGGGAACATCATGCTCTTGCGGTGGCAGCTTCTTCACCCATTTGCAGAATAGCTCGAGAATGGGTCAAATTTCTTCCCACAGCCCCACCCCCCAAGTTTCTGGCAGGATCTTCTCTCCATGCTTATGCTCGATTCATTTGTGATAAATTATCTTCTGAATGTAGACTGCTCTTGATATCATTCAACTGGCCTTGCAGTGCCAGAGTAGCATAAGTCTTAATTTTTTCCTTGTTCTGTCTGACGGTGTGTGCTCCAGCTGCCAGACAGAGAAGGAAATGTTTTCCAGGGAACCCTAGGCATTCCACAATCTGATCAAAAATCCATAGTCATGGACTAATAGATCCTACCAGTCTTTCTAATGTATTCCAGACTTAAGATAAAATACATGGCTGTGCTGAAAAATGATACTTCAAGAGAACCCACCAGCTGTCCTAGTGCTAGAAATTCTAAGTCACTGAAAGACTGACACTGCTTAATTTCTAGGTTCAGTTCTTCCCATCCTCCCACAATAGTACATATTAAGAGGAGCTTTTTACTCTCCACTTAAAAGAGGGTAAATAGTGCTAGACAAAAAGTGGGGGGAGAGAACAACAGAACACTGCAAACTAGACTGATATTTTTTCAGATTTTGTTTCCTCCTGTTAGTTTCAAAGTATTCCTGCAACTTGCAGACATCACACAGTAAAACATACTCACGGCTCAGATTCCATCTGTTCCTCTTGCTTACGTTTTCTTTCTGCTACTTCTCTCTCATGTTGGCCTCTTATAATGTTTCTTCTATGAGCTGCCTGAAAGCTTCTTCCTCCTTTTTTCTTCTGTTTTTACGTAGGATTTCAGGATTGAAGAGCAAAGAGAGAAGGATTTTTTAGATTATTAAAAAGCAAGACTATTAAATCATTGTCTACATAAGCAGGTAAAGCTACCTACTCTAAATGTCTTTGTAGCAACTCTGGTCCATGGAACAACCTGACAAGAGTTGGCTTTCCCTGTGACTAAATACAAGACCTCCACATACTGATAGGTTTTGAATGATATTAGTGCTTTCTCCCTTTTTTCCTTCTGCCATGTGTAAAAAAAAATAACCTAAACGCCAAAAAAATCAAGAAATTCCAAATGATTGGCTAGGGACAGCTCTATACCTTTCAAAAATGTATTCCACAGAAGCCAAAGGCTTTCTTAGAAGCATTCATGGAAAAAAAAGTCTATGCATTCAAAGAAGTGTATGTGGAAAAAAGCCTTCTGACAAAATAAATGACTGTTACATTTAAATTCATCTTAAGAAAGAGTGTCTTAGAAAAGATGTTTATCTTGGAAAATACCAAAAAAGTTACTGAAAGAACTATTTGACAGACAGGAGTTCTGTGACTTTTTTACTCTACATATCTATATTAGACAGCCACAGGGCTCTAACCTGAACTACACAAAATTGAAGACCTGGCATTAGCTTCAAGAAACATCTTCAGTGAACCACCTTCCTCTAAAAAAAAAAAAAAAAAAAAAAAAAAAAAAAATCAGTAAAGCGGAATATACCTTGTCACCTTCTTGCTCTTCTCCATCATCTTCCGAATCAGAAGCTGACACAGAACCAACTTTTCCAGCATTTTTTCTTTTTGCTTCAGCCTCTTTCTTTCCTTCTTTTTTGTCAAATTCTTTCTTTGTTTTTTCTTCCTCTTTCTGACTCTCCTCATCTTTTTTCCCTTGCTTCTTGGGCTTTTCTTCGGGTCCTTTTTTCTTCACTTTCTCCTCCTCATTAACACTAAAACATAAGCAGTACTTATGAATGATCACATTCTTTTAATTCAAGATTTTTTTAAAACTACAGAATAGTGAGTTACAAAGTTAGTTCACCCTTAGTTCTTTAATCTAAAGATTCTTCCAAAAAAAAGTCTTTTTCTAAAACCATAGCCTATTATCTATGTAAAAGAGAAATACAGTAATAACAGTATGGAGGTTCCAGTGAAACAAACATTGAGAAACATGCATAAAACCAAAACCTCCACAAGAAGTTAATGCTCAGATGTTCTTCATATGTATAAGTGTCTGTAGGACCAAGGACTATTTAGCAGTGCAAACACTGTAAACTAACTTTATGAAGTGTATTTAAGACTTACATATAGTGAAACTGTGCATTTGCTAGCCTGTAGAAAATGCCAATGCTCAACTTGTACTTCAGTTACTAGAAACAGTAAGAGCTTGTCATGAAAACTAAATAGCATAAAAATGAAATTTAGGTAGCAGATCACTAAGAGAGCTGGAATTCACTCGGAAGAGACTTTTGAAACAAAAATGTAAGATGACTAGATATTTTAGTTTAGTTTTGCATGATCTTTTCTTTCCTCTTCACAAATATTCTCTTCACAGATACCTCACTTTTATACAAATAACACAGCAGTGCACAGATATGTAAGAACTTTTGCCCAGATTTTATAAATTAGAAAGGTTAAGCTCTTCCATCTCTTGTTCCAAAACTGTACTAACTTGAGCTACTATCTATTAATCACCTGAGCTGTAAATAAAAACATCAAAGCAAACAGTAACTCAAATTGAATACTACAAGGCAAACACATGTCAAGAAGTCAGTACTTACCATGCAAGCTTCTCAAAAGCAACCGTTCGGTTTACAATGAAGAAATTTTACATTAAAAACAAACAAACAAAAAAACAACAACTCACAGGTCACCCTCTGAAGGACAAGGTGGTTTCACCAGTTTGGGTCTCCCTCTTGGTTTTGGAATCTTTACTTCAGAAGCTAGTATTTATACAGAAAGAACAGGTTAGTCTAAAACCACTATCTGTTCCTTGTCCATGAGTACTGATTCTTACTCAAAAGACAGAAGCAATACTTGAATTTGAGTATCTACTCTATTAACTGTGTTACTGTAAAAATTCAGGTGTTCCAACTGTGCAAAGTTTGATCAAGATCTCTTTGAAGTTACAGTGTTATTCCATACTTTAGTAGTTCTTACACCACATGCTTAAACTACTTATTCCTGTGGTTTTTTTCCACTTCTCTGTGCACTCAGCATCATTTCAAATGTTGTATAGCTAATATAAACAAGTCTGAAATTTGAGAACCAGAAATAAGTGGAAAAAAATAATTTAGTGTGCACATCTATACTCAGCCTGTTTACTGCCAATATTTTTAGAAATATCATGGAGCTTCTATCACTCTTCTTCAGAAGAGGTGTATAACACCACAGTATGGTATACAGCAAAAACTTTGCGTTTCCTCAGCTTCACCAGTATTAAAACAAGATAAATACTGTATCTGCCTTCTTGGCATTTATACCTTTCAATTCTGTAAAACAAAAATACTTAGTACATTGCTTTTACAGATTCAAAATTCAAGAAAGTGTTTGTCGGATACCACAGTGAACATGTGGTTAGGAAACATAATACTCGGTGTCTGAATTCCTGTTGGTGTTAGTATATAGCACTGTTAAGCGAGAGATGCATCCATCATGGCAACACTAGATAATGCTGCATCTTCCAATAACATGTTTTATACAGGGGGAGAAAGCATTTCTTCTTATCCCTTCCTGGTCTTATAGCCAGTAGTTAATTTTGATTATACTAAAAGAGGAAAAAACACATAAAAATATAAAAAATATACAGTTAGTAAGTGTAATGAAATTGTGTGGAGGACTAAAGCAGTACCTAATTTCCTCACAACTTCCAAGGCAAACGTAATTAAGTCTAGTTAACTATGGTTGCACTTTCTGTAAGTTATTTTCACAGTGTCAACAGATGCAGAGTATAAAGTATTAGTTATCTGCTTCCCAGACTAGATGCTTATACAGTGCACTTAACTGCTGAAAGAACTATCTTCTGCTGTAGTTAATGACTAATTCAAACATATCTGCAAGCTTACCACAAAAATTCCAATAGATTAGATCACTGCTACTTGGAAAACAACACTGCAGATTTATTAGCAAATGGTTCAAATTATACCATTTTAAAAAATAAATTGTAATTTCTTCTCATTTGTCCAGTCCACACAGATTGCTTTTAAACCTTTTTTTTAAATAAGTCTCTCTAACTCTTTGCTTGTTTTCCTCGTTCTCTGAGCTCCACCTAGAGGCACAGTCTTCCCCAGCTCTTGTTTTCTTATGTTTTTTATATATTCAAACATAACTTAACTATTCATTTCATAGCCCTATGATGAATATAAACTCTTACAGAGCAACAGTGCACAAAGAGCTCCTATTGCATACTCTATAATTTAGGGGCATTCTATGAATGTTTTTCTAAAGGTGACATGTACACAAATGCAATGAATTTTACTCAGACGGCTGAGCATAAATGGATTTAAATTGTTAGCATTTATATCTTAAATTCCTCAGTTTGAGATGCCAGATGTTTTATCATTATAACCAATTATCCCAAATTTCTTTTAGTGTTACAAAATATTCTGTAGTAGTTTAGGGTAAGGGGACAGTAAATTCTCTGACTACTTCTGTTAAGATATCTTTGTGGTGAAAAAATTATATCAAATTCTTCTTTTAAAGTTACCTGCTGGCCTTCCTCTTTTGGGGCTTACTTTTGGAGCCACTGCTACAACAGCTGCTGCTGCTGCCACTGCTGTTGCCACTGCTGCTGCTTCCTCAGCTTCAGCTTGTTTTTCAGCCTAATTTAAAGAATGCAATTCATAAGTGAAAACCATAGGGCACCTATTTCTCAATTGCTTCCTGAAATAGGAGTTTTAAACTGTTATTAAAAAGCATTATCATAATATTTTTTTCCAAATATGAAACAATAAGAATTCCCAAGTTTAATAACAGATTATACTCAAAATCTCACTCACCTCACCCTTTCATATTATGACTAACTCATATAGTAATATTTTCGTAACATTTTTAACCAGCACATTCAACTTCAGAACAACAGACTATCATGGTACGAAGCAGAAAAATGGTTTACAAGCATTTTTAAGATCACCATAATAGCATGCAAAAAAAATTTTTATGTAGGTAAAATCACTTCTCCCATATACAGAGATTTTTCTTTCAGATACTATCTCCCTAAAGCTTCACTATATCATACCACTAGATGGAGGCATTCAGAAAAACAACAGCTTCTAGCTCTATAGCCAGCCATCCACAATGGAAAATTGCTATATTCATTCTAAAATCAGTATGTGCCAAACTGCACTAACTGGATATAGTGAACTTCAAACACACTGTCATTTTAGGAGGGTGGGTTGGAAAGACAGATAGAAGTTATGGGAAAAGTTGATCCTGATAAAAGGATACATCCTAGTCTCCCTGCAAAATTCCGTAAATGCAGATAAAAAGAATCTAGAAAAATAATGTTTGGAGAAAATATTCATGGAAGTTAATATTTATCTGTCCTGAATACAGAAGCATCAGCTAGCAGCAACATGGGCAAATATATATTTATCTTACTATTATTCATTGGGGCCACCAATAATAAATGGCTATTCTATTAAAAAAAAAAAAGAAACCTAAATCAAGAAAAAAGTAGAGGAATATCTTTTATATGATTGTGTTTTCTGTCAACCTATAGATGAATGAGGTTTTAATGAGGACACAAAAATACCTGTTAGAATTTTTTTATACAATCCCTGAACAAGAAAACACCATATTTCTTTTTAAGACAATTAAGGAATGTATTCAAGACTGAGCAAGTGCGTAGCCAGTCCTCTGTTTCAACCCACAAGCACCACATCCCTTGAAATACCATGTTATTCTGTTCAGCAACAGCCTGTAGCGTGGTGAGTTTCTGTTAAATCCCTGCCACACACAGTGTGTGCGCACACAAGTCTATCAACTCAAGCTACTAGCCATGACACGGGAAACCTTATTGGCCTGAATGCCCTTCTAATGCTAAGAATCAGAAGACTTGAGTGCTTTAAGAAAAGGTGAAGAATAAGAGCTCTTTTTTGGAGTGCCATCTGAGAGGTTCTTGTCTCATTTACAAGCTGAAGTCACATGCACGCACACTCACGCATTCTTTCAATGCCTCACTGACACAGACTGGACAATTTTTTTTTTTTAATTTTAGGTTTATTTTTATATAGATTTGATTTTTTTTTTTTAAACATAAGGTATTTTTTAAGCTATAGTTTTTAAAGATTGAAGTCATTTTTGTAAAATAAATAAATAAAATGCAATTACTGTATATTTCTTTTTCCTGAAACAAATGATATTCAACATGCTACTGGTCTGTGGCACAATGCATTACGGTTACAGTCACACCTTGTCATTCATCCCTGCTGTCAGCAGTAATGTTAAAGTAGGAAATGGTTCCAAATTAAAATTACACTTTGCCCCACTTTAATCTAGTTTTCAGTTGGGTCAGTGCCCTGATGTGCCATGTGTGACCACAGGAACATTAATGCGGGAACAAGCTGAGCAAGCAACTGGGACTTCTTCTTGCATTTTATAGATTTATATAGATTTATAGCAGGTTGAAGAGGTCACAAAAATGCAACCTCATGAAAAGCTAGATTATTTTAAGTGGTGGATTTAGGGCAGTGAAGATGTTAAATAAATTTTCCAGAGGTTCTGAAGAGATTGTTTTGTTAGTGATTTAACAACAGTTTGTCTTCACATTTCTTCTTTATACTGAAGTATTTGGGAAAAGATGGGAGCTCCCTACTCTGCATTAAGTTCAATCAGAACTACAAGTAGTAAAACAGCCTCTGGGAATACTTTCATTCCTACAAATTTTCCAGCTATTTGAAAGCGCGCGCACACACACACACACACACAAAAAAGCCAAGCACCTTAACTTGTGCATAATCTGTCATTAAAGAAAACAGAATATCCAGAATCATCATGTCCAAAGACTCTAATAAGATAAAGTAATTAAGCACACTGTTACCTTTCTTTTTCTTCCCCTTCTAGCAACTTTAGGAATAGATGTATCATTTGTTTTCACCACATCCTGTGAAGATAAAAAAAACAACAAAAAACTGCTAAGAGTCTTAGCATACCAAAACTATCTTAAATGATTTTAAGTCTCTCAGGGCAATCACATAACTGATGCTTCTAGTATATATTTTAGGCAAAAATTTCCTATCATTCATGAAGACACTTTCTGCTTTTAAATATCATTGTTTTCTAGAGAGAAATTTTGATTACCAGTTAAGAAGTACTGTTTCTTTACAAAAAGGTATGTAATCATTTTTTAGTGAATTTGAACTCCTCAGTCCTTTGAAAAAGCACATTTGCAGTACAGAGTAAGTGATAAAAACACTTTGTTTCACCTGTTTTAATTTAACTTACAGACAAGCTAGACTAAATTTTCCTCACTGATGAAAGCTTTAACTCCTGCTAACTTCAATGAGATGTATAAACTGTAACTGAATGCATATGAGGTCTTATATTTTAAACTGCTCCTGAGACAGTCACCCTGGTAGTAACTGTAGTATTCAGAGATTAAATTTGTAAGTCAACTGACATAGCACTGAAATGTTTTTCTTTATGTGGAAAAAGATAAGCTTTCACATACTTCACTACTTGGTTTTTCAGAAGGTACATCATCTTCCTTTGTTGAATCCATCTCTTTTTCTTCTGTTTCAGCTTCTGTAGGTAAGTTATTATCCTCTTTAGGAGATAACTGCAAATTGAAAAATCAACAAAGAGTAACTAAAAAATGTATAGGAAGAAAAATTTTTAGAGGAATAAAGGTGGAAAGAGAACAAACTAATAACTATCAGCCTGCTGCCTGCTACTACTAGCCAGCTTTGCTAAAATAATTTAAGTCCAGATTCACACTGCTTTTTCAGGAACACATAAAAAGCCTAAGTCAGGACACCTTCACTCCAGTATATAATTGCAGATAGCAGTCATAACAGGTCAAAATACAGCAGTGTGCCATGATGGAACTTCAACTCCAATTTGTGTTCACAGTAATGTAACTATGCTTTTTTACCATATCACTATTTCATCAGTACTTCTAAATGTTCATACCAGTATTCAAGATTCATTTGGACCACTGTTTGTCCTCATATATGAGTAAGAGTCATGGCCCACATTTATCAAAGAACATCACTCTACTGAACATGGACCTCATGCAGTAGACAGACCACAAACAAGATGTTTAATCATTTGTGAGTTAGGATTACACGACACCAATTAAGTGACCAATTACTGTGCCTTTTTTCATGTTTGAGAGTATTCAAATTTGAAAATCAAGCCATACAAACTATATATCAAGCTTTATGAACTATATTATAGTTCATAAATGAGCTGTAATAGTTCATTTGGAGATAATCACCATAGCCTTGCAGCCAATATATGTGCATGCTTTTTAGATCCTCAGTGCATCCTTTCAATTTTCAATGCTACAGCCTTGTCCCACTTGTAAGCACCTTCTATGAAATTCCCTTTTCAAAGTAAATACAGTTCTTAATTTCAACACTGAACAAGCAATTCAGGCAGAAGGCTATCGTACAATATTCATAATTATTTGAAGACATGCAGTATCACTGATTCTTTTTACAGATTATAATTAAGAGAAAAGAATCACTGGTATGCTAAAAGCCTGGGCAACCAGCAAGTGCAGCAATCAGTTTAAAAGAATGTTGCAACTCCATTAGTATCAAAACAAACGGAATGAGAGATTACTTGTAAATCTGATCCATATTTTGCCCTAAATTGATTAAAAAACTAATTAAAGAAACCTATGTAAAAGATCCCTTGAGGTTCTTCCATTCCATCTTTGCATTTAAAGGGCTCTCTGTATGGTCTTCTTACTTCCTTTTGACAGTGCAAACTTGGGACAGTATGAAAACACCTTTCAGAGGAAACATGAGCCTAAGACATTGCCACCCCACCCCACCACCCTCCCCAGCCATTGCATAGCTTTCGCAGTGAGACAGACTGGTTAACCAGTCCAGTTTTAAAAAGTTATCCTCCAGCAGCATCAAATGCAGGGGAACAAAAGCTTTTATCAGCATTGCACATGGGAAGAAAGAAGAACAGTAACTGGTTAAGTAATACTACCAGAAAGCTACTTATCGAACTGTGCTCCTGAAGTATAGCAGAACAGAAGCCAAAACACTCTGATCTTCCAAATGTGAAAATATTTAATGGAACACTTAAAGCAAGGGGAAGTTGAGAGAAACAACCTATAAATAAGAACTCCGGACAAACATCTGCAGACTCCCACTCATTATAACAACTCTGGACATCATCTAACAGTATAGTACCAGCACACTAGATTTTTATCAAAGGTCTCTTTTTTCCCCCGCTTGAAAAAGAAACTATTAGAGCTACCAGATGCTCTAATACACGAGGAACATTTGCTACATCTTTAACACACTGGAAATTCTTCTGTTTCAATTATGAATCAATGCTGAAAGACATTGTCAGCCATGTCTACAGAAAGATAACATTAAAGCTTGGGAAATAATCAAAAGGAAAACTATCAGAACTAAGGCAAGTCTATTCAAAAGAGTGTGACACTTAAACTAAGGACACTGATATCCTGTAAGGTAGTTATTTCCAGAAATGAGTTAGAAATAACTGATACACTAAAAATGTATTAATACCATCTGCATCAAAAGCTTTCTGATTTTAGGATTCTGTTCTCCTTAATAAATCTGAAAAGAAATCACACACAACATCTTTTCCATATCATATGGAAAAAAAAAAAAAATATATATATATATATATATATATATATGACAAAACTAAATATTCAAGGATGCAGAAAGTACAAAGGTATTTTCTATATTCTGTAGTATCATCAAGTGCATAATAAGCTGGAAGGTTCCCCTCTCATAGTAGGGACTACATACAGCAGCAGTAAACACAAAGACATTTCAGACAGAAATACATTTTCTTAGTGTGGATACGATATATTTAAAAAGAACAGAATCTTGTTTCAGAAGGATTTTAAAACATGCATGCATTTATGCAGCCAAAAAGCTAATCTTTCTATATAAATTATTATATACCAATTACTGACAAACACTTTCCTGATCTGGAGTTTGACTGATACAACTATGAAATCTTTTATGTGCATTCACACTACAGAGTGTGGAGTAATCCAAATTGACTCTTGAAATCTGTTTAGTCAAATACACCAAGTGCTCTTTCAGCCTAGACAGAACCTAATGTTCTGTTAGGCTGTTCAGCCAAAAAAATATCACAATTAAAGAGAGCCCTACTTGTCTAGGCTATTAAACAGTGTTCAAAAAGAGAAAGGAAAGCTTAACAGTAAACTTTGGTAATCATTTCTACTTCCACCTAGCCAAGAAATACTGTATGAATTTTGTTCAAGTGTATACTGATTTAGAAAGATAGATCTGTAAAGAAATTCATTTTCAAAAGTATCTATATCACCATAAAAGAGAGAGAGAAGGACAAAAATACAGTGTATATGCCTGAAAACAAGCAAAGAAAAGGCAATTACAATAGTAAAGCACTGTCACTTTAAAATATTTAAATAAGAATTGTCAACACACTTTTTGCCTAAAAAAAATTCTGATAAAACAAAACATGAATTCAGTTACTTACTTTTGAGACAGCAGGTTTTCTCCTTTTAACTCCTGCTTTTTCTTCACTCCCCTCAGCAGGCTCTGGACTGCTTTCTTGAACAGTTTCTTTGATAGGGCTGTTAACAGCTGGATGGGACTTCAATATAAAAACATCACAGTTGAGATCTAAATCCCTTTCTGAACTACAGAGTAATGATATCAAGAGTAATGATATCAAGAGATGTTCTGCCATCTGTAAGTTACTGCAGAAAAGATCTGCCTAAGAAACCCTTTACTAGAACTGTAATATTAAAAAAATCTTATTTTATTAATTTATACCTTTTGACTTAAATTGTATTTTCATTAACTAACTTTCAAGCTCTCATGCAATAACAGTAATTTATTTGCACACTACAAATACTGCAAGGTAACATTTACCTTAAGTATAAATTAAAAAAAGGAAAAAGGAAAAAAATTGGAGCTTTGAGCCACATACAGTTTGTGAGGCTCCTTGCCCAAGAGATGAAGTCACACTAGAAATCAATTTCAGCATAAGGTACCATCTTTGAATGCAGTGAACATGAGGCAAATTCCACATGTGTTTTTTGTCTATGCAGCCACAAATGTAATAAAGCCAATTAACAATTCTTCACCAAAAAGTGTAAGAAACCAAAATCCACTACCAAGAACTTTCCAGGCATTGTAAAAGAAAAAAAGAGGGTGGGGGGAGGGCAAACCAAAAACACCCTCACCACATTGGGTAAAAAAGCAAGTCTGAGCTCCCTCCTAGCCGAGAGGTGCATTTTTAAATGAGCTATCAATCCTATGTGAGCAAGGAGGGTGACTACCTCGCAACATGAGCAGAATAACATAATAAAGGGTAAAGAATTAAAGTCAAAGACATGGAAATAGAGGAGGGAAAGGGAAAATTACTATTTTTAATTCCATTACTTTGTGGACAGCATTTTCACTCTTAAACATTAGTTCTTTTGAACAAAGCAGGCAGAACTCCTTTGACTCTTAATTTTTCCCCTGCTGAGGAAGTGGTTTTGGATTTAAGCTCAAGCCACAAGCTCCCCTCTACCCTCCACCTCCCTTACTAACAGTTACAAGCAACATCTGCAAAGTATAAATACTGCTTTCAGAACATTCCAGCTAGTTGTCAGTTAAACAGCAAATGCAGCTCTCAGGACTCATCAAGACAAAATACACCCAGTAAAGAGGTAGGGAAAAAAAGAGAAAAGAAAAATATTTGTGAACAAGTTAATCTCTCTTCATGAATGACTGATAAGTTTGTCCCTTTAATACTATCTTGTATCCAACCTAAAAATTCAGTTTTGCCAACATCTCAATATAATCTTCCCACTCTAACCTTACTCTCTGTGCCCAAACACTAAATTCTCTACTCATCCTTAGTTTTTAAGTTCTAACAACTATATTGTCTTTCTTCTGTACCATAATTGAGCTTTGTGTAACTCTTAGGAAATTTTGTTTTAATCAAAGAATTTGCATGTAGATCAAACACAAAGATCAAGCAACATCTTAAGATATATCCATCCATGTCCAATAGTACAGCTAAAAAGCTCGACAGTCTCCCTATAACTTCATTTAACAACTCCTGCGACATACTATTTGGCCATAATATGTTGTCCAACTTTAATATCACTGGAAAAATATTTTTCTCAACTTATTAGTTTAATTATGTTAACTTTCCTCTGAATCTTCATTCTTCATCACCAAATACTTGTGTGATACCACCAATATCTTCACTTTCAAGATTACTCACTGCCTATGCTGACCCTCTTTTTTTATACCCCTCTTCGGCTTCTGAGGTCCCAACTTTGCTAATTTCAACCACTCTGATGCCTTTAAAACAGGCACAAGCTTCCACATAAACTTCCATAAAACTGCAACACTATATACAAACACTCTTAAATCCATTTTCCTTCCCCAACTAAAGTGTCTAGAAGCCTCCATCCCTCAAAAAAACCCTAACATTAATAATGACAGAAGCAGAGATTACTTCATTTCAGGCAGGTGTGCATTCTTTTCCTTACTGCTAGAAGAAAGAATCTGTACTCATTTCTCCAGCTTAGAAAATAAGATGCTAAAGTAACACCCCCACAAGGAGTGTTGCAACATAGCCAAAACACCAAGGGAACTAACAGAACATAAACCAGATAATTCTAAAGTCTCATCACTGTGAACTGTATATTATCCTGCAAAACATGTACAGAGATAAGGCTTATTTCAGCACATGAGCTGAAAACAAGTACAAATTAAATAAAAACAAATCTCAGTCTTCCCCCTGCCATAGATAAAGTGGCACCTTCCTTCATCTTATCTGTAGTTTTTGAAGGAAGAGTGACATAATATTCCATTCTGAGAATTAAGCCCCCAAAATAGTGCTCAGTGAAAAAACATGGAAGACCACACAACTGACTTGAAAACTATCAAAGTTTACCAAAGTAAAGCATCTCTGAATTAGGTCCTATTGGCGGTTTTATTTCAGATCAAGTAAGCTTTAATTTGTCTGTTTTACAACCTCATCCATTTTACAAAATGTCAAGTTTAGTCAGCTATTTAGAGATGTTCTCCTTCAGCACCAAAAAGAACCGCTCACAAGCAAGAACAGGAGCTGGCTAACTCCTAAAGGCTTGATTTGCTGCAAGTAAAACCTTCTTTTAACTGTGCAAAACACAGGATACAAAGAGAGGGCAAGCAAAGTAAAAAGGTTTCTCCAGTTAAAGTGAAGATTTAGAAGAAAATTTATCCGAGTCTACTGTATTACTTCATTCATTCTATAAAACTGAATAAACAGTGAATTAGTCATCAGGGCTCTGCAGTCCAGTTGCTTTAACTGCTAAGCAATCACTACTAAGTAACATTTCTTCTTTCAATAAGCTTAAGGATCACTCACAGGAGGAAAATTTAAATATGACCTGTGGAAAGAAAAAGCTTCTTTTTCCTTTTTAAATGAAGAAATGGAGGGAGGAAAATAGCAAAGAACCCAATGGCTCTAGACAGAACCCAACTTGTTCACAGAAGTCTGACAGAGCTGTCACAGAATCTGAAGGCATCTGAATGGAACTCAAGAGGTGGCAAACACCACCCCCCACAAAAGCCGCTGGACTAAAAAAACAGTATGTATCTGCTGATGGCATGTTTTATGTATTTCCCTTTGGAAATGTAAGCTATTTAGGAATGTCTGAGCTGCTATGAAAACAACTCAAAGCAGTGTTTAATTGAAATCACTGGTCCTTGCTATGAGACAAAATATTAGAAGGGCTCTTTGATATGGATTATTTAAACCCAGATTTTCAACTTGTTTAGAATGACTAGTAACACAAAACTCAGTTATGGTTCTCAACTCCCTCAGCTATCCACGCAGTATCTCTTCTAAACCCTGTCACAATGAAAATAGTGAAAAGGTACGTTACTTGTATTTTTCAGTAGGAGGAACCTGTCCCTTATTAATAAAGTCCTTCCCCACTGACAAAGGGATTAACATCTTTTCATATACATAAGATATTTTATTCAGGAGGAATATCTTTCTCTGCTTATCTGCTGATTCTACTTCAGAAACTCTAAATTCTTCTCTATGCAGGTTCTCCTTCAAACCAGGCACACGGTAACTTGGGATGTTTTATGGAGCAAGGATTAACTGGTGCAGAAATTGCACTCTGGCATTTCAGGTAAGAGCAGTGAATAACACTCAGACCAATTTTTGTTATTTTTGCTGCAGTGTTGTCTAGACTGCCTAGTATACGATCAGGGTCCACTATGCATTGCAAAAAGACAACAGGCTACAGGATGTTCGCAGCAAGTAGGCAAAGACAAAATGAACACGACAATTTCCTGGGCTTCAAAGTAAATTTGGGGCTTCTTATGGATAGATAGCTCCAGTTTAAGCCTAGAAGACTTACCAAGAGGGCAAGAAATGAGGAATCACTGACAGATAAAAATTGAATCAAGCATATTAAGTGCTAGTTTGGGGGCAAAAGCTAAGTGCTGCATTGCTTCCAACCACTAGAAGGAAAATACAGTACACAGCATAATCACGAAATAAGATGTTACAGAGATACCTGTGGAGAAAAACACTTGGGTGTAGAGAATAAAAGCATAGCGACTGAGGTTCCACAAAGTCACTACTTTTGAAGCATATTTGTATAGCACCTATGACATTTGTAACTTGATATGTATTGTGACTGAGTAGGATTTTAAAAAACACGTTCATCTCTTAATAACGTTAGCCCTGTACTCCAAAACTGTCAACATGATTCCTCCTGAACTTACTATAATAAACTGACATCTCCAATTATACAAAAGAACCATCTCTTTTATATTACAAAAAAAGAGAACAATTGTTTAAAAAACAACAAAAAATGCCCTGCAACATCAATCCAACCTAGAATTGAATGACAGAAAAATATATTGCCCTACAGCAGGGAAACCCTCATCACTTTTTTCTGCAAGAGAATAGTAACAAAGATTTGCAAACTCTGGATAACTCACCTGCTGATGAGAGAACTTCACTTTGGGATTGTTGTCAATTTCCCATAACCCTTCATTAAAACCTTTTCTTTTATTTGGTTTGCCATATTTATCTTTATTTTCAGAATAAGGGAATATATCCTTTGGTCCCAAAAAAGCCCTTCAGGAGAGAGAGAGAAAGAGAGAGAGAGAGAAAAAAAATAACCACAAAAATCTCATGTTTTAAATGGTTAGTCTTTTCAAAGAAGAATAAGCACCAAATGTTATTAAGATACAAAACTCATTACTGAGGCAACTGATGCTACTACATAAGCATCTTAATTTTCCTAAACTTCTGCCTTCAACAGCCCTCATCTTCCATTACTACTACCACACAGGGCTCTTCTCCTTCCTGGGATATTAAGTATCTGGGCAAGAAACTGCCAATGCTGTGTCCCATTAAGATTGCATCTGATAAGGCAACCAGCTACTGTGACCCAGAACAATTAAAAGCTAAGCAGCTCATTTATGGAAGAAAGAGTAGTTGCTTCCTTAGGAAAATAAGGATTCTTCATTCTTCAAATTTTAGCCTTAAATTCTGACAATGCATTTTTAATTGCAAGGAAGCAATTAGAAGAAGAAGATATGGCTCCAAGCCAACAAAGAAAAATCTTTTGGAGTTTTTAAATCAGAAGCACTATAGTTAAAAGACAAAATTAAAGAAAAATCTTTAGCATATCTGAAATGAAAAAGCAATACCAGAATATACTGAATGCCCAGGTCTTTGTAAAAGTGCTACGTAAGTCAGCACTATCCCGTAGTTTTTCAGTGTGTAAAGGCAGGACCTTAATCATTTGAATTCCTTATTTAAGTCATAAAAATAAGGAACTGCTCCTTATTTTAAGGTTCTCCAATCCCATCCTTGATAAAATAAACATTAAAAATTTGATTTTGTTTACTCTGTTCTCTCCGTAGAGGACTTAAGACAGTTTTTATATCTTTGTCTTTATCTACAGAAACTGGCCTCCCCTAAAAAAGCCAACCCCCACAACATAGTAGTATCCCTAGTGCCAGTTGTACAAGTAAAGCTGTTAGCCTAGTAGTTCTGTGTCAAAGTCACATTATCCACACTATTATTTCCTCTAAGATCGACTTATGAAAACAAGATAACAAATTACTGAAGACCAATATTCTGGTGTTACTCATGGAAAATTTAAATGGATACCACTAAGCTCCATTTTCCTATTTTCTACTATTATCTTTAAAAGGAGCTACTTGAGACTTACACCCTATTGAACAAAAAGGGAAGATACAAATCACCTAGAAAGGTTATTTCCTATCCCAGCAGTAAAACACTTACCTATGTGCACAAAGTAGTAAGTAAGCCACCATGACAGATTAGACTGCAAACCACCCATGTCTTTGCAAGAGATGGCTAGAAAGAATTCAGTCACCATGGGGACCATGTACCTGCAACACCTACTTAACCAGAGCAAAAGGCTGGGGGGGGGGGGAGGGGGCAGAAACAGGAAGAGAAAAAATAGGAAACACTGCGTCTGTTCTTCCGCTATCCCCTGAAGAAGCATTTTTCCAAGGTTTAAGGCCCTTCCCACATTGCTCAGGCTTCAAAAAACATCAGGATTTGGCTACCCTGAAAAGATCACGTAGCTTGCTAGGTTGATGAAGTTAACCCCCTTATGTATTGAAAAGAAAAAAGGACCACAAAAACTTGAACAGGAGAGACATTACCCTAATGCACAGAGACCGGGGACTACAGTTCACAGTGCGACTTTCTACTTGCCTGTGACTAGCTAAAATTTGCCAATTACTGGTACAACAGATCCAAACAAAGCTTTTATTAAAATGCAAATATCTTCTTTATTACTATCCTTTAGAAAAGGGTACTATTCCTATGTTAAGACAGCATGAAAACGAACAAAACAAACCTCAGTCCAATCCCAAAAGCCTACTTTAAGAAGCATATTTATACACTGCACAGCAAGCAATGATACATTTAGTTGGGTTTGGCAAAACTTACAGAAAATTCAACAATGGCAATCAAAGTACAAGTTTATAGTTGTTTATAATAACTTGCAAAAATGAATTAATATTTTTCCTACAAGTCAGGTACAAATTATTCTGGAGCAAAGTTTGGGGTTTTCTTTTCCTCCTCTAGCTCCTCTCTTTCTGTTTTAACTTTCCATACAGCTGAAAAACATCACCCCTTACACAAAAGGGCTTTTTACCATGATTAAGCTCATAATCTTGATTTTCAGAGTTACCATTACTTGAAGTAAGATAGGCTGCTTATGTGCAGACTAATAAAGTCCTGAAGACACACTGTGACTAGCTTTGCACAGGTATATAATTTTAACTATGAAAAATACACTGCAGAACAAGTTAACTGAATTTAATTCCTGTTAAAAAGTATGGAAAATGGTTGCCTCTACCTAATTTCTGACAGACCACTAATCCATTACTCACTGCTACAAAGCTAAACAAAATTAAATGCCATGGAACAGAGTTCTCTTTTCACTTGGTCTGCTCCTTCCTATTGTTACACACAGCCATCTGCCTATACACATAGCTACGTATAGAAAGCAGAAGTACCACAAGATCAAGGACTATGGGACTATCACCTATTATCACTCTAAGGATCACAACATAAATGAGATGTTTAGAACAAAGACTACAAGACAGTTGGCTAATGGAAACATCCTGTAGTTTGTAATGTACAGGAAAAACAGAACTTTCTCTTATATTCTGAAGAAAAATCTCCTGAGGACTCCAAAATACAGCAACTGTAAATCTACAGTCTCACCAAAACTAGATCTCAATAAAAATTTGCTTTGTAAGAATATTAGAGTGAGGAATAGACATTTCAAATTTACCCATGTACAATTAGCCAAAAAAATTCCACACAATCAAGCGTGACTGAGGAACCTAAGTCACATTTAAAACAGGTCATGATGCTTCTCGAAATTTTACAAAGTTATTTTTAAAGCTTTGTATGAAGAGTTATTCTTTTTTCCCCTATATTTGAACTGTGTCCCTGAACTTGTTTTCAGAAACTATACAAAAACAAGTGGCGCAATCCAGAATAACATACATTACCACGGGAAGAAACAAAACAGTATTGTGTTTTTAACTGCCAAAACACCCTGGAAAAAAGTAAGGAGAAAGGTAACCTACTGTGTACTGCTTAGAATCAGCATTAAAAAAAGAAACAGGATTCAAACCTAGCAAGCTTGAATCAAATTCTGGGAGCCCCTTTTTGCCCACAAAACTACACACTCAAAAATAACTGAGCCACTGAACAGCTCCATTGAAAGATAAGAACAATTAAAGAATGCATAGTAAACTGAGCCAGGCACATGGATTATTTTTTGACAGAAAAGTTACTTCTTAGAAAAGAACCAAGTAGAAACACCTTCTCTTACCATTTATTTTTACAGATAGGTGGGAAGTACCAGATTAAAGAGATTTCAGTAGCCTTTCTAGAAACTGCAAGAAACAAGGCAGCTGTATACAGTACAGTTTCTATTTCTGTGACCTGTTTATCTACAATTTGCTATTTTATTACGAAAAAAAAGCAGGAAGAAAGAACAGCATTGTAACTTTTTAAAAAACAAACCAGGCGGTAAAGGTGGCACTGAATTTGAAGTCTTCACAATCTACCCTGGAACAACGAGTCATATCATGAAGTGATATGATGATTTTCAATGAAACAGTCAGAGAACAGTATAAAAAACAGCATACTTGGAACCATGTTTAGGAGTGGAAGAAACATAGCCCCTTCAAAGCAAATTTTGTATTTTATCGCAACATGCTAGCATCCAACAAGGATAAACATTTTGCAGGATGACAGGTACAAAACTAAACAGGATGAGACCTGGAGCATCAACTGCACCTCCTCATTCTCCCCTTGATATCTTCAGAACAAAGAAGACTCCCTCAAAAACCCTCGGAAAAAAAAAAGCCAATAAAGAACTTGGTCTATTTCTCAAATTTTCCTTATTTCATTATTCTCAGCTTATTTCAATATCTTTGAGAACTGAGAATTTGGGAAATATAGAAGACTATAATTAAAATCCATTATAAAAAAAAGAGAAACTTACCAGTCATACCACTTAAGGTAGGATCTGTTTTTCTTCTGATTAGAAAAAGAGTACATGACATGGTTGCAATCTACTATTCCCCTAAATAGCTTACATCAAATGTTAAAAGAAAGCTGCCTGTCTTGTCAAACAAGATCAATTTAGGAAGAGATGGTCTGCTATTGAATGCTATAGTTCTAAAATATACTACATTCAGGCAAGCTGTTAAGTTACTGTTGAGGCATTCGGCAAGGAAAAAAAAAAAGCATGCCCTTTAACATGAAGGACTTACGTCTCATGGGTGCCAAAAAAGAAAATAGGCATTTTATTTGTAGGAGGTTTTACTGCTCCATCAGGAACTTCATCCACCTAGGGGAAAGAGAAACTGTAATTAAAATTGAGTAACAGTTAAAAACAGTCTAAGGGGTAATATTTAAAAGCATTAAGTGTGAAAGAAAAGATGCTACAGAAAAGAAAGGAGGTTAAACAAAGCAGGTCACAAGGATTATGTGCTTAAAAAATGCAACCAAATCAAAAGACAGCATTAGCAACAATAGGAAAAGACAACTCTTTCTGTATTACAGCAACACTTATGTTACAATTTACAACAACAACAGAAAAACTCTAAGATGGGCTGCAAGTAAAAGCAGAATTCAATCCCATCCAAATACCACCTCCCCTTCAGCATAAACTATAGCAACACTTCCTATCTTTACACTGAACTGATGACTTGTCCAAGCCCAAATGTCAAACATTACAAAAATTAAAAGGTCGTTAAATTTGCTTTTAAAAAAATTCTTAACGCAGCAACTTAGCTAACCCTCTGGTAATGAGTCTTGCATCTACATTCCCACAACCACCAAATGAACTAAAGCAGTCACAAAACCTGGCACTACTCTTCTGGGAGTGAGAAGGGAGAACAAGAAAGAGGACCGGACAACTATCACATACTCTCAGTTTAGGGAAGCGCTAAAAGATTAGCTGACTTCACTATTAAAAAGTAAACCTTCCATAACTTCGGATTTGTTTAATTTGAAAAAGGAACAGTTACTCGGGAATAGCATTTTTGTTTTGTTAGGTTCTTGCGGAGTTCCAGAGCTTGTTATGCTACTGAACAGCACTTCTCATTTCTAAAAACCGAGTTAAATTGTGCAATAATTCAAATGCTTTTGATATTTTACCCCCAAAACAGAGCATGTCTCTTTATCTGCAAAGAGCCATATCTTTAATGAAGAGGCACAGAGAAAGTTTTAAGTAAATATAAATCTCATAAAGACTTTTTCTCACCTCAAAACTCTGCCCAGTAAGTTCATTTAAAAGCTTTCTAAGGTTCCCCAGAGAGCACTGCTTGACTTAGGGTAAAACCATTATACATGTCTTCACGCTATAAATTTCAGGCACCCCTCCCGAGCTTAGAAAGGGGGAAAAAGGCGACCAAAAACCACGAGGCAGGGGTATACATCGCAAGAGACGGGGCCGAGAGAGCAGCACAGGCAAGGCAGAGCGCGGCAGCCGCCACGGGACCTGGGAGCCGCTTCCAGCGCGAGCAGCGGCCTCGCCCGCGGCGGCGCTGAGGGCGGGGGCGATTCACCGGCGCGCGGCCACCGCGGCGGGAGCGGAGCCGGGGCCGGGGGCGGAAGGAGGCGGCGGCCCGGGGGCAGGGGCGCCTTACCCTGGCCGGCCAGTGCGGATAGCCTTTCATCTTGGCGAAGATCAGGTCGCCGGGTTTGAAATCGCGGCTCATGTTTTCTCACCGAGGCGCCGAGAGGGCCGAGGGGAGGGGGGCACCGCCGCCCCCGCCGCCGAGGAGCTGCCAGCCGCCGAGGTCCCGCTGCCAGGGGAAGCGCGACACAGGAGGCCCGTCAAGGCCGGGCGCCGCCGCCGGGCGCCCCGGGGCCCCGCGGCAGCGCCCCAACCGCCGCGCCGCCCGCCACGCCCCCCGCTCGCGCCGCCGCCGCCGCCCGCGCGGCCCGCTCGCGCCCGCCGCCGCCGCTGTCGCTGTCCCGGCCCCGCGCCGCTCCCGCCACACGGCCGCGCCGCCCCCCGCCCCGCACGCATCACGCGCGCTGCAGCGGAAGCGGCGCGGGCGGGCAGGAAGGCCCATCCCGCCCGCCCGCCCTGCTGCTGCCGCTGCCGCCGCCCGCGCCCCACCGCGCGGACGGACGGGCGCCCGGCCCGCAGCCCACCTCACCCGCCGCCGCCGCGGGAGGCGCCGCCGCGCTGCCTGCTCCCGCCAGGCGGGGCGATACCAAGCGGCGCGCGGCCGCCGGGGGAGGGCGGCGAGGCCGCGCAAGCCCCGCCGGAGGGAGGTGGCTCCGCTCCGCCCCGCTCCGCCCCGCGGGCGCGCACGGAGGCTGGCGGGGCAGCCCGGGCAGGAGGCCGCCCTGCTGCCGGCGGCACGGAGGAGGGGGCGAGCCCCGTCCCCCCCCCCCTCCGCCGAAGTGGCTCGTTCCGCCTCCCGCGGCGGGTGCTGGGGGGGGGGCGGGGCAGCGCCGCCGCGGGGGGAGTCGCCTCCCCCGGCCCGGGAGGAGCCCTGAGGCGCCCTCGGGCGGCGCGGCGCGGCGGGGGCGCCGGCCCCGGCCGCCGTTCCCATTAGTGCGACACACGGGGCGGCGGCCATAACGGCCGCCCGCCCCCCCCGGGCGGCCCGCGGTGGCAGCGCCGGGGCCGCAGGGCTGGAGGCTGGTGCGGAAGGTGCTGCGGCCGCCCCGAAACGCGGTGAGGGCGGCAGGGTCTCCGCGGGCGAGCGCGGAGGTGCGGCGTTCACCCGCGGCCTGGTGTTTCCCGCCGCTCCTTGGCCGCCTCCCGGTGCCATGTTCTCGTAACGGAGCCGCGCTGCCTCAGGCGGCGCTTCGTAGCCGCCCCGTTGAAATGACTGGCCGGCGGTGTGCGCCACCGAATAAATCCTGTTAATGTCTCCTTGCCAACAGCCCTCCCTGTCTTAAACTTTTCATCTCATATTGCTGCCAGTCCCAAAGCTGTTGATATTCCCCAAGTGCTCCGTATCTTGTTTTTTTATTCTTGTTTCTCGGATTTCTTCCAACATCCAGTAACTCATGCGCTTGGTTTCCGTCTCTAAAACTAGTGTTCTTACCCGCAACTCAGTCGTCAGGATTCCGGTTCTTTCCTGCGATTACTGCTCGTTCCGACTTTGCCTTACTCTCCTTGCCCCGATCCATATCTACTCTCTTCTAACTTGTTTACCCGTTAAGCTCACTCTTCGTCTAATTTCAGCGACTGCAGCCTCCCCTCTTTCTCTGCCTATCTCCCAATCTCCTTGTTGAATGCACCGGGCACCTTCAGCCTCCCCCTGCTTTCTCATGCAAATACCTTTTCCAGACAGAAAATCAAAGGTGCAGATTTTTACTCGGCGATTTCTTTGTCCCTGTCTTTATCACTGTCAGATCCTGTTGGGTTTCTTTCTCTACATTCAAAATTAGCGGGCCTGTCAGCTCTCCCTGTCTGATGGCCCCACACTGCGCCACTTGGAAATCACAGAACTGTATCTACAGGGTGCCAAATCAGGAAAAACAGATGTAGAAAACAGTAGTGGCACAAAATTTTACTTCTTACAGTTACATTAGCTAACACTGGCAGACTTAACCATTTCGTGGTTGAACACTCATTCTCTGCACACGACCCGATGCACAAGATTTACAGGCCAGTTTTCTGCCAGTGGTCCTCCATGCTACCTGGGCCCAAAAGTGAAGTTCTTAGGAAAAGAACAACCTTATGCTGTCAGGTTTGGATACTGAAATGCAGTCAGGCACAAAACACCCACTTGCGCAGAGAATCACCCAATCGATGCAGAGAAAGTTCTGCTTTATTCTAGATTCCCTTCTCTTTCATGTCAAAAAATTAGCAGCTAAAATTTAAAGAGGGGAAAGTAACTCTCTGAACAAATTGTAGTTTCTGCATGATCAGGCTCACTTATTCATTAAGTAAAGATAAGACTGAAGACAGACATTGTTTGAGTGAAAACTAACACAGAATGGAAAAGTGTGTATTCTGCAAAGCAGACATTGTGCCTGAAAGAAAGTTAAATGCCATAATGATGCTACTATATTTTGAGCAGTACAGATCACTGTTTTTTATCAAAAGATTTTTGTTTTGAATGATAAAATCTTAGAGCTTCAGATAGACCTCCCACCTGATGCAAAAGCAAAAGGTCAGTCAGTCCACTGATAAGCAGCGAGTTACAAGCCCTGTATGAACCTCGGGGTGAAAAACAGTTTCTCCCACGAGTGTTTGACTCTCTGGAGCTTGTCTGTTTGAAACAGTAGTTCCAACTGATTTCCTGCAGGTGTGGGTTATGTTGTGTTGCAAAGAAGCAAGCTGGTATCCTGTCTGAAAGTGAAGCAGTTGCTCTTTGCTCTGCTAAGGTTAGAACCAGGTTGAAGTATCATAGTACTGCATTCTCCTTCTGCCTGAACATCAGGCACTGCTTTTAGACACATTATAAGCAGGTATCCCTTCAGAATCTATTTCACAGAAATAAGTTAATGTTGGATGCAATGTGTGATACAGTTTTGATTTGTTTCTACTTTCCAAAGATACATATATATATATACACACACACACACACACACATATATGCATATTTAGACTGAAATATTCCTTGAACTGTGTAGAGCAGTCTAAAACCTTGTATACATGAGAGGTATTTTTTTAATAAAGGAGGAAGGAAGGGTGTTTGTTTTGCTACATAGGTGCAGCAACACTGTTCTGTCTTAAGTAACTTTTGTGAATCAAAGTAGAGAAGCTGGGCGTGTTATTTTGGGCAGATAAACTGATCTGCTAATAGGGTGAGCACTTGGTAAGCTATTATGGTACTAAAACCTATTAGAATTTGGGGCATGGTATTAAACCTCTATGATTCCTTTCATACTATCCCAAAATTTGTCTGACTTCAATAGCCATTTTCCATCTGGTTTGGTTCAATTTCTAACTACTTTTCAGACAAAAGAAGAGAAGGAGCCCTGTTGACTACTGTATTTTTGATCAGCAAGAAAACACCATGTTATTTTTAAGAGGAGTAACATAATAAAATCTTTCAATTTTGTGCACCTGGACAAAGTTAAAGAACTTTATTGATTTGGTATATAATAAGACACAACTACATAATGCAGAAGTAGCAAAAACACAGATAAAAGCCAGTTGTACAGATCATCACAAACTGGAAATTAAGATTTGAGACTTATTTTGGAGGGTGTGAAATATTATGAGACTTTTTTGTCTCTTGCAATTAAAATTTTAATCTGAATCCTGAAGGGTATTATTATCAGGTTATCTTTCACCTCACAGCTCAGAAAATTTCAGCCTAAAGTGATGTTTTGGCAGTTACTAGTAACAGGAAACAACTTTGGTATGAAAAGCGCTCAGGGACCTTAACTGCTATGACAGTACTTGTAATCATGAAGTACCTCATGCTGACTTAAAATCTAAAGCAAGTAGCTGTACTTCAAATTCAGTATGAGTATACTTTTTTTTTTCAGTGTGGTGAAGATAAGTTGATTCTGACTTCATAAATAACTACCTTTAGTGAGCATTATTTTCGCTCCTATGGGGAATTCCAGCTAGAAAAACTCATTGGTTTTTATGTGGGTTAAATTTGTTTTAATTTCAATTATGAATAGTACAAATGTTTCTGAAGAAGTTTTCTGATGGGATATAATCTGAGAACTTTAGTTTCAAAAGTCTGAATTAAAGAAAGATTTAGATTTGATTCTGTTTGCTTCCAGTTGTTGCATTCAGATTTAATGCTCAGACTAAATTTGGAAAGTGGCTTACCACACCAAATATAGCCAAAAAAAACTTAGAACAGGTATTACGATACAGATCCCTGTAATGATAAGAAAACTTACAAAAGTACTTGTACAGGCTATCATATTGGTCAGTTCTGCATATCCAGTACTGAAGAAACATGGCATGTACACAGTTCACTGGAGTTTGCTAATTCTATACACCCAATCTAGATGTGGGTACACCTGATTTATTCCTTATGGTCAACTTTGACTTTCCACACAGTTAAATTATATGATCCCTTGTACAGTCAAGTTTAATTAACTTTCCCACAGATGTTTTCTTACATTTTAAATACATTCATTCTGTGGCTGATCCATCAATATATAGTTCTCTTAAATGACCTGCTCATCATCTTCTGGACTGTATGTTTTCAAATAACCTGCCCATCTTTACACCACACATTTTCTTAGATTAACCTGGTCATTTCTGGATTATGTATTTTCCTGGATAACCTGCTAATCTGTGGACATGATGGTCTATTTTCCTTCAGATGCACATCGATATTAAGACACAGCACCTTACTGACATTTTCCAAGGGTGGCTCATGATAGCTATAACACAACCTTGATCATGCATATGTTCTTATTTTAGAGGGCCCAGATTTTATAGTGCCTGTAGAAATTCAAGTTGCATATTCATAATAAAATAATATATACAAAAAGCACTTTTCTAATTGCTTGTTATTAATGTGCTAATGTACATCGAGTTATGATGAGTGTCAAATTTGTACTTAAATTTAGTTCTCTTCAGCCTGCAGTGCAGTCTCAAGGAGAACGCCCTCCCCACTCTTGGGGGTAATTTTAGGAAGGATTTCGCTCAGCCTCCCTCGGTGGTGCTGCCCGGCGTCGCGCCCGCTTAAACGTGGGGCGGCCCCAGAGCTTGTCTGCGGGGGGCGGCCTTGCCGGGGCCTCCCCCACCTCGCTTCCTCACACCGCCAACCGCCCCCGCCGCCATCTCGGGCCGGGCTGCCCGAGGCCCGCCCGGAAGCGCAGGCCCCGCCCCCACTTCCGGGAGGCGGTGCCCCCCGCCCTCCGCCCTCCCCCGCGGCGCAGGCGCCCTGCGCGCCCGTGACGGGCCGTCGCGGCGCGGCGCCGGCGCTGCCGCCCGGGGGCAGGAGCGGGACCCGCCGCTCCGAGGCGGCCGGCGGCCGAGGCGAGGCGCGCCCCGCGCATGCGCGGCGCCCCTCCTGCCGACGTGACGCAGCGCGGCGCGAAGCGACGCGACGGTCGCCGGGGCGCTTTGTCGCCGCCCGCGTTCCGGCCGTTGCAGCCCCCTCCCCGCGCGGGGCGGGGCATGCGCGCGTCCTGCCGCCGGGCCCTAGCGACCGCGCGGCGTCGCCGGCGGCGGCGGCAGCGGAGAGGTGGGGCGCGGCGCGGCGGTCGGCCGGCCAGGCGGCCGGGGCGCAGCTCCGGCCCTGGCCCTGGCCCTGGCCCTGGCCCTGGCCCTGGCCCTGGCCCTGCCGGCGGGCTCGGGCTCGGGGGCGGCGGGGCCGCTCCCTCCCGCCTGGCCCGGCCGCTGGGCCGGCTCGCGGCGGCGGGCGGCGGCCTCGGGAGCGCGGCGGCGGCGGCAGCTGCTGCCCTGCGGCTGCAGCGGCCAGAGGCGCAGGCTCGCCGCTGCTGGTGAAGTTCCCCAAAGTAGCGGAGCACTTCTGTGTTTTTGGAGACGCGCGGGTTTTTGGGTGGCTTTTTGTTTGTTTGTTTTTTGTGGTCGCGCTTGGATGTTAATGGTGCGCTGCCCTGAACACTCCTCAGTCTGAGAGAGCTCTGGGCATCTTCCCTTCAGCCAGAAGCGCGCCGTCACGTTAAACTTCCCTTAGGCTTGCCTCATACCCCCTCTGAATCATTAATAGCAACACTGACTTAAACAAAAGATAGTTTTCCTGGTCTCTGTACTGAAAAGACAGTATAACTTTGATTATAGCTTGCAGAAAAATTATGGTTTGCATTTGTAAAAATCCCACGATACTTTTGGCATAAACCACCGATTGTACGTTTTTTATAGCTTCTAGTTTGAAAATGTTATTTATGCTTAACATTCCACAATTCATAGTGGTGAGTTTTAAGAGCATGGTTAGATTTATTTTATACTGGGAAGTCTCACTGGAGTTAGTAAAGTTAGTGTATGTTCAGAAGCTCATGGAAAGAGTATCTCACACCATTTGTAGGAAGCGCCCATCAAAGGCATATTAACTTTTGTTACCATTTATTTTAATTTTATAGGGCTTCCCCAAGCCATTTCATGGCATCTGAATACTTCATTTTCCATCAGTGAAATAGCATTCTTCTTTTGAATGTTTGTATTTGTTGCTAATAAGCTAGCTATAATACCTATTTAGTAAGGGAGTGTTGCATATTGAAGACCCATTCAAAAATAGCATTCCCATGGAACATCCTTTAGATTTTTTTCTCTCTGCATGACTTAAGAGTAATTTCAGGAACTTTTCAAACTGCACAGTGGTGTGAATGTGATGGTATGTTTTGATTATGTTTTGAGACTAAGATTTTTCACTCAAGGTATTCACTGCTGGGTTAGTCAGTGGATTCTATTCTTGAGGGGAACAAAGGCTTTCCAACCGAGAAAGTCTTACTTATAGCTATATATATCTTTTTCCTATAGGTCATTATGAGATGTTGAAGTAGGATGCAGTGGCTTGTCTTCGAGCCCAGTAATCTGCCTGCTTATCTTTCAGTGAACACTAATGAGCAGTTTAGGAGGGCTCTATCCACAGGGCAGTAATAGTCAACCACTTGAAGGTGACTAGTTAATGATTATAAGGCCTATCTCAAATATAGTACAAAATTACCTGTAATTGTTTGAATTGTTTATCTAGGTTGATAAAAGTTTTGAACTAGCTTCCTAAGGAATATGGAGACTGTGGGGAAAAAGGTCTGTGTATTTATTAGTTAAGTATTCTTGAGAGATGGTCTTAAGGGATGATCTGCTTCCTAGCTAAAGCTTAAAAGGATGGTATGAAAAACTGGTTTCTCAGTATTGAGAGCTGCATCTTAATATGAACAATGCACAATTAATTGATTAGGTACAATTAATAGAGATAGAGCTTTCCCAAATCCTTACTGTCACATGCGCACACACGCACACATACATATATATTTTTATCATAGCAAGTAATTTGGAGTCCAGTGCTGTGAGTACTATGTCAGGATTGTATTTCAGTCTCCAGATCTTCTAAAGTTGGAGTTGTTCTCTGGTTACTAATAATTTAATGGTCCTTAACATGTGTCTGGGAGTTGTGCCATGAACATGTCTGTACTTCTAAAATGAGATCTTCAACTATTTTCTCAGATGAGATGGAAAGGAACTGTGTAGCTTTTCTTCAGAACAGGAGTCCTCTTGTGAGTGACAGTTGTATGATAGTTGCATGTTTTGGGACTTATAAACATGTCTATCAAGGTGAATTCTGATTGTGATTAAAATCACAAATGATGCATTTAGATATCCTTATTAAGAACTGGAGCAAACTATTTTGTTGTGCTTTTGTTCCCATATTACTCCACTTGATTTTGCAGATACTTTGGAGTGACTTTGGGTGTTTGAGTATAAAGTTGTATGAGAAAAAATGTTTAATATAAAGCAGTATGAGAAAGAAGAGATGGACATACCTTATTATGCTTTTGTATGAAGAAAAGTTACAGGATTATTCTGGCTGCATATTCTGCTAAACTTAAAGAAATGCATTTTTCTTATCTATGTTTCTAGGGGGGAGTTTTTGAAAAACCACTGGAATAAACAATTTCACCTTATAGTGAAGCACTTCTGTGTTCAGTCAGACAGAAACAGATTGTGGCAAGCACATAGCCGCAAGCTTGAGATGGTAAAGATGGCCTGCAGGTTAGGTTCTTGTTTTGTGCTTTAGAATGGAAGTCTGTCTGATGTGAAGTTTAAAAGCAAGGCTTCATAGCTTATTAATCTTACTGCTGAATATGGCCTACCCTTCATGAGGCCTTTTTTAAGGCAAATTCACTATTCATATTGATCTCTTTTTATCAATGATACTGAATGAGCAATTTTTTTTCTAAAAGTTCAGTTCAGTTTAATACTCCTGTATATCCCCAAACACTACTAATACATTTAACACGTCATAAAAGCACTTTCAAGTAGAAAATGCCAGGTTTGTGTAACATTCAGAAGACTTGCTATATAAAGGGATATCATACAGACAGGCTTGAGTATTGACCTGCTTTTAAAAAAAATCACAGTACATGCATTTATCTCCACTTACAATTACAGAATTTGTGGAATCTATTCTCTTAGGAGAGAAATAATCTACATAGAATAATATTTTGTACTGACATCCTTCTGAAGACTCTGGCAGCAGATACCTTTCAAAGTATGTTTTTTCTATTTTCATCTACATTAGTCAAGCTTAGAGGACTGAGCCTATAAGAGCACAGTTCTTGCTGTAAACTAAGGCTGATGTTGAATTACAGTTGGTGGTCACTGTTCACATGGCTTAATAGTAACACTGGTAACTACTTGAGTATAAACTATAATGAGTATTGACAAATGACTCTTTTACTATGTTGCCAATTAAACTAAAGCATGTCTCTACATTACAGATTTTAGTATGTTTTTATGATAATGGGAAAGAGAAAATTCTGAAGCTTCCCAATTCCTGTAAAAGTGTTTATATAATAGAAGATTATGTTCATGCTCCAGAGTTTATACACTTGAAAAGCTGCCTATTGGACATCATGAGTTTGTCTTCTCCAGTCAGCTACACTGTCCCTGAAGTTAAATGGTGAGCTCCAATTCCTTATTTTAAAGTCTGATAATTTGGTTAATCTTTTTGTGTTTTGTTTGAGAGATCTCTGAAATTATGTAATTCAGAATGAAGAAGAGCCAGATAAATAATATTATGTATAAAAGCTGTATCATGTTAACATAATTATTTAAGAAGATTTACTAGAAGGCATACGTAATGGCCATCAGGTATACAAGAATTCTCATACAGTTGTGAAAGGTAATTGTAAAAGACATGGCCTAGAGATAAAGGGAGTTGCTGTTTACAGTTAGGAAACTTGCCTTGAGTTCCAGAAAGTTTTCCTGCATAAGCTGGGACAGTAGAAGTCAGCTTCTCTGTACACACGCGTGCACACACACAGAACAAGTTTCTATATTTGTTAGAGCAAAGAACTAGGTACTAAGGGACTTGGAAAATATTTTCAGTGATTATTATACATTGAATAAAATGAGTGTGTGGAGGGGAGGTTCAGCCCTTTTTGAAAACTTCTTCTGCTTTCTTTTCATTTACTGCAAGATACCTGTATTTCTTTTGGAGCGCTTACTTTAAATGGAATGCCCTCAATCAAATTTGTTAATGTATTCCAAGGAAGGTAGGAAGGAAACCTTCAGTTGAAGGTTTTCTAGTCTTGCATGTGTTTTTTATTTTGTACAACCTGATATGCATCAGATTTTTGGCACAATTAATGTGGGCTTTAATTCATTCTGCTTATTTAGTTGTGAGAGCTATTTGTCACTATTTAAAACCTGATTATACAAAGCTCCCAATTACTTAGGCAGGAATAGCAAAATTCCGTGAATGTGAATTTTAGTTAGGAAATCTGACTGCAGGCCATTCCTTCAGCTGTGGAAGTTTAGAAAACCCCACTGGTAGGTAATAAATGAAAGTATTACGAAGTTACTCTACTTTTTCTGTCAGGTCTGGGAAAAAAGCTGGTAAAACCCTTTTTCTTTAAGTTCTATATCCAGTGTAATTAGTTGACTTGTGAAGTGAATGTCAGTTTAAGTTTTTTGACTTACAAAAAATTCATTTTGCCATGTAGAACTTATTGGATGTGTCACTTGCTTTTATGTTTTCCAGAAGAATCTTAAAAATGCTGTGAAACAGAGTGCCTTAGATAAAAGCTGTAGTTGATAAAAGACATATATTTTGAAAAAATGATTATTGATTATTAATATGGAAGAGCAGAAATACAAAACTTTCTCTGTATTCCTATTAGATTGCAAATCATATGCACTGTGAAACTTCCAGAGACTATATGTGGTTTTGTCTTTCATTTAAACTTCTGTTAGCTTTAATTATGCCTGTAACACTCTTATTCATCATATGAATGTGGAAGGAATAATCTCCTTCAACAGACAGTATGAAGTTTTCATAAAGTACTATGTGTGCTGGAGGCCCTGCAGAGATTAAAGAAAATGTTCTCACAGAAGTAAGAAATCATAAGGGCAATCTGTAATTAAAAATGTTTGAGTAGACATTTAAATAAATTAAATAATTTAATGGTTAACATTGAGAGATACTAATGGTTTAATTTAAGGCTATACTAAGAACAAATATAGATTTATTTTGTCTTACAGCTTTAATTTTTAAGTAATGTGAATTTAGACGTTTGGCAGGAAATGCTGTTTTAAGAAGAAGCTTAATTCTTTTTCTTTCAGTAGTTATTGTTGTGTCTTATAATTCTCCTGGATGTATTTTTCATTCATGTAATGTCCCTGATGTATTATTACTTATGATGTTTTGTAACTTTGCTTTTTTTCCCACTGGTCTAATTCTGGAGAGCAATTAATCACATAGTTAAATTTTCCACTGAGTCAGTTTTATTGTGTAGATATCTCAGTTGTGTTGGGCTTTTTTTTTTTTTTTTTTTTGATAATTAGTAGACTGGTTGCATGGAACGGTTTTCTTGGTATTTGCTCGATATATAAACTTCTTGATTTACTTGAAGATTTAAAGGTATTTTTATTTACTACCCAAGAAGTATTAATTTCCTGGCTTACATGCAGTGTGCTCTGCATGAAAGAAGTCTTAAATATCATCGGATTTACAGGAAGCATTAATAAAACCATTATCCTTTCCATAACCCTAATTTCTTTGTCCTATCCTTCTCCCCAGAGTCTTATAGTTATTTCACGTTGTGTTCTCTTTTTCGCCTTAATCTGTGCTTTGCCAGCTTTGGTGCTATCTGGCCGCCTTTCAGTTATTTTTAGTTGAGACTGATCCTTCTTGCATTATATCTGAATAAGATTACTTGCCTTTCTTTCACCTCTGTTTCCCCAGACATTTAAAAAAGAAGAAAGTCTCCAAGGCCTTTTATGTGGTGTCCACAAATGAGCTTTTACACAGTTTCCAACAGCTCTGGATGTTCTGATCTTATTTCTCACTTGACTTACCTCCCCATTTTCTTATCTGTATCTTCTTAGCTGTAGCGAAGAGATGTAAAAAATAATGATATTACGCTTACTTAGAAATCTTGTTGCTGTTCTTTTGTCCTTAAAGTCATGATAGTTCCTTTGGCTGTGGCTCCCACACTAACTCTGAAAACTAGTAATGTGGCTCTGGTTTTCTTGTGGTGCATGCAAGTTTTAATGTTCATTGTCTCCTACAATATAAATAAAAAAATAAGTAAAATGTGTGTTAAATACATGATACTCTGTGGAACAATTATTGATGACATACAGTTACTCTGATCTCATATGGTGAAGTCTGTCTTGTTTTTAAATTAAAATAGATGGTATTTAATATATCATAAAATATTTTTGGGCTACTGTTAAAAACTTAAATTTCTTCTATTCTTACTAGTAATATCTTTAAAGGCAATATTAAAAAATGTAAATTATTGTTCCACTTCTTACAACATTCTTATCTTTTTTTGCTAGACTACTTAAGTGAGAAAAATATATCATAAAGTAGAGTTCTCAGTCACAGAAAATACCAATGGTGTCTGTCCACAAACCTAAGGATGAAGTCATCCTTTTTGACTTATAAAATACAAATCATTAAATCCCAGTAGATTTGGTTGCTTTTGTAATTAATATTTAAGACTTCGTATAGACAAAGATGACCTGTTTTAGCATTTTTAGCTTTGTATGAAATGGTGCCAATTTTATGATTAACTTAATCATACTTCTCTTTACAGTATATTTTTTATGTTGTTGCCCTGGCAACTTATTTTTTATGTGGAGCAGGTAACTATTTCAGCCAGTCTTGCTTATGTAAGATACCGTGAAAACTGATTTTTAAATCTTGAAATCAATTTAAAATTGGTCAGTTTGAAGTTACAGTAACTTGTGCATAAGATTGTTAAACTAGTTTGTTTTACAGTAATTGAATATGCATCATTTTTCACTCTACGTATAAAAGCTTGTTTTAATTATTGTAATAGTTTGTAGAACTCAAGGGCTGATCCCGCTAAATGCTGAGTAGTATTCATTTTAAATGAAATTCTCAAGGAAATGAAGATATTAGGTATTTTAGAGGATCAGACTTTTATTATGCTTGTAAGCAACTGCTTGTGCATTATTTACATGTATGGGTCTTTGGAAAAAGAAAAATTAGGTGAGACTATTTCCAAATATATGTATTTACTGCAAGATGAGGAGGTTTTGAGATAGTAATACATGGTAAAGAATGAGCTTTACTGTAGGAGACAATTAAGAGATTTGCTAGTCGTTTTCATTTAAGTAGTTGGAATGATGTTTTTGTAGCATCCCCAAAGTTTATCGAATTAATAATAAAGACAATGGGGGGCGGGGGAAAGACCATGATGTATTTAAGTTAACTTTAAAAAATACAAAGTATGTTTCTGTTTTAAGTGTCTACAGCTATGCATCTTGCACAATATGCAGTTTTATTAAACTTCTTTTAAAAAGCAATAGTGTGATAACAACTACATGGAATAATTTTACTTAAGTGAATGTTTTGAATTTTTGGCTCACAATCTCAGCATTGAAGTAAATGAGCGTTAAACTGTGTAATGAATATTCATGTTGTTTGAAAACTTTCATATTTTGCAGCTTACGTAGTACCAAGAGTGAGTCACGATTATTACAAAATAGCAATGAATCAGAATTGGACATTGCTGAAGATCTGAGAAGGAAACTCCATCAAGCTAAAAAAGAAAAGTTAGACATAACAATTAAACACAATCAGGATGTAAGTATTTTTTTTGTTCTCTTTAATTATTTTATTCTTGGAATAGATGTAATCTTGTTTCATTAAAATAATCCTTCCAGGTTGTGTATCAAAAGCACAATCACTACCTTTAAAAAAGCAGTGAAAGTGATATTGTACAGACCTTTCATGTACGGATGTTCATAGGGACAGTCAGTACCCCTGCTGGCATTTGTAGCTCAAATCTAGCCCGATAAAGACTTTTATTTATTTATTTATATTTTTTGCACAGTGTTAGGATATCATTTTAATTAATTTAATATAATTTTAGCGAAAATCAGCTACAGCCTGTAAACCTAGTGTGGTGTTTTTGTGGATGCGTGCACCAAATTCAGACAGAATATCATTTAACTGTTGCAGCTTCTCGGCTTGGGCAAATTTGCAATTTTGCAAAAATTTTTTTTTTTACACTAAAACGTACAGAATAAAAATATGATGACTTGTTTGTCAATAACTTCATACTTCTAATGAGAACTTCTCTTACAGGGAAACATGACTTGTACTTGTACTTTTCCTGCATTACAAGGTTTTTCTTAATGATGCTGTAACAAACTAGTACTGAAATGAAGTGTTAGTAAGGAACTAGTGTATTAATCTTTTCTTTAACATGAATATCAGCTTTTCACTAGTGCATATGTATGGAGAGGTGGGCACTGAGTGCAGAAGTAGTGGTAATCACCTTCAAACTTGTTGCTACTAGGAACTCTTTCCACAACTGCTAATGACAGTCTGACAGCTGATGTCCTAATTTGTACTGCAGTAGTGTGGAAGAATTATTAATACTCTGGATAACACTTCTGCTCCTAACAGTCTGCTGGGGGGCAGTTGATACAAGTGCTCCTTCTTCTGTTTTGGGCAAAATCAGCAAATAAACCAAGATTGCTGTTCCAAGCCCATTTATTTTTAGGGAATAAGTCCAGATCAAGAGATTCCTGCTTCTCCCTTAGCAACTTGCTCTCATGCTGAAGTTAATTCCTTCCTCTCCTCTTGTCCTGTTCAACTGTGGGGCTGTTCTATAAAAGGAATACCTGGAATTATCTGGGTTTAAAGAAACTCTTAAACTGAGAATTTGTAAGCAGAGTATGCACAGCAAAGATCACGTGCAGCACCAGGTAGGTGTAGTGGTTTGCACCACAAAGTTAGGTTACATTTTAAGTAACTGAATTACTTGAGACTTTGTTCCTTTCCTTCTCCACTTGCTGTATAGTTCCTGATAATATGAAGTGCTCAAGTTATCTACATGCAATGTTATTAAAGTTAAAGGGCTACTCTTTAGGCATTCTGAAGAAATCTATATTTTACTTTCCACCTTCCTGTCTTGAAGTAGCTTGAAATTGATTTTCTGGACCCAGTTTTTTGCTGGCAATGATGAGGCTGGTATCCTTGATTTGAGCAAAATCATTCTTCAGAGCATTTCCATTCTAATTTGTTGCCTATAAAATTTAGTTCTATTCTGCTTTGTTCCTGATTGCCTTTATTGGAGTTATTTTTATGTTCATATGTATGTTGGTCAGTTACTGGTCAGTTATTATGCTGGTCTGATGGTGTAGCATCCTGACATGACTATTTTTTAGTGTTCAATTTAAATAAAGTTACCAGAAAATTGCCTGTTGGAGACAGTGATTCAGTTACTGCAGTTTTTCTTTGACATGCAGAAAGAGGACAATGTTATGACTATTTCTATTTTCTTAAGGCAATATATTTTTGGAAAAAAGAAGATTTTTGAAGTACATGGACTTGATGTAAAAATATGACTAGTTTGCATAAAAAACAATAAATCACTCAGAATTCATGTAAATATGCATTGTCGCTTTCAGGGCTCTAAGTATTTTAAGTTCAAATGGAAAAAGAAGACAAAATTATACACAAAATTCAGAATATCTTTTGAAAATATTCAGTAGGCGTATTTCTGTAACGTTACATTTTCTTAAGGACTTTTTTTTTGCCAGTTTTTTGGAAGAAATTTCTTTTACAGCTGTCCAGCTATGAAAGCCAGATTGCCAAATTACGGTCTGAAGTTGAGAAAGGAGAAGCTGTTCGACAAAGCCTGGAGTATGAACTGGCAATTGCCAGAAAAGATGCTGGTCTGAAAAGATACGCTGCAGAAGAAAAATTAAGTGATGCAAACAAACGACTTGAGCAACTGCAAGGTATGTTTCAAAAGAGCAAACACAGAACAAAGGCTAAGTCTCTTCCAAGTCAGGAAGACAACGGAGATACAGTGACTCAGTTATATTTTCCAGTTATTGCTGTTTTTCTTGGATCTCTCTTGTCTTTCCCATCTCTGATCCATCTGTTTTGGTTAACTGTTATTCTTGCTGTCTCATGTGGGAGTTAAACCTATCAGCCCTTTTTCCTTTTGCTCCTTCCCTTTCACCCCTACTCAACTTTTCTTTTGTTCCCCCCCCCCCCAACCCCTTCGTTTTGTTACCACATTTCACTGCTGTCTTTGTACAGGATTGTAATCATGGTTCTCTCCACATCTTGGTTATTGCTCTGTCCAGCAGTTCTTTTTCTTTTTACTTTTCTATGTCAAGAAAAAAATCATCCATTCCTGTTCATTTTTTGGCCTGTCTGTATTTCATTTGTTTGCACTCTAACAACTTTTTCCAGCAATTCTGATCACACTGCTTCCATCTTTCATCTTTTCAAAGTTTCAGGCTTTTCAGTGTTCATGTCCAGTTCACTTCCTTCTCATCTTCCTCCTTTCCCTTTTTATAAGTAATGGAACATGTGTGTTTTGGTAGCTCCACAACACACACTTTCTGTGGAAGGAAACATGACAGTAGTATGTGGAAGGGGAGATTTTACCTAATCATCTTTTTTTCCTATTGATTTGGTACTCAGAAATTCAGATTTCCTCCTCAACAGAGAGTGGGCAGACTTCTGGTCCTTACAAGGAAGTGATGTGCATTTTTAATGACCTAAGCAAGTGTAATACCTTTTTAATCTAATACGGGAAATACATTTGTGAATTTGCTGACATTTTATGTTCCATGGACAGTTTAGAGTTACACATACACATTTTATTCTTTCAAGGAGAAGTACCAGGTGTTTCTAAGGTAATTAGAAAGTTGAACTTTTAACTGCTTGGGAAAACTCAAAAGCCAAGTAAAACATTCTTACAGATGGCACAGTGAAAAATATTTTTTCCTTTGGAAATTCCTTTACCATTGCAAGTTGAAGATTTTAACTGTTAGTTTATTTAGAGGAAAGCTATCTTTTTTTTTTCTGTGCATGATCATTCTGTTTGCTTGCCAGTTTCTAATGTCCCTTGAAAGTGTCTGCTTTAGAAGTGAATAGTGCCTTTCTGTGTGTTTTAAAATGCCAGGTGTTTAAAATTTGTTTTGTGATTTACTTTATGATTTAGAAAACTAATTAACTGCTGAAAGTCAAATCATTATGATGTTGCTTCTCAGTTTTTTGCAGTTATTGACTTACTGCTTTTTTTCCCTGGTTGCTTTGGAGCCTTTTTCAGCTTTTGCTTGGTGTTTTAATGTGACTGGTATTTGGCTGCTTGGACAGAGGCGCCCCTTTGTGGCTTACTGTCCTCTTCTATACTTCCTCCAATGTGGTGTTCTGCTCTTCTCAGTGAGGATTGATGTTCTGCCATGTGATAGTCTTTTCCCATTGTTCTGTCCATTGCTCGTCTACCACTTTTTGACATGTCTCTTCTGTTTGTTTTACTCTTCTTAGGTTGAGATGAAATTACAGAAAAACGCAAGAAATTGAAATAAGAATATATTAGGAAGTGGTGATCACTTAAATGTCAGTGTAGCTTATTGTATACAGCAAAATGAGAAATTAATACAAAGTAGCTTCATCTGAAAGCCAGTTTGTAAAATGAAATTACTAAGTCAATCTGCATTACATGGTAGCCATATGTCATGAAGTTTTCAGCAGTATTTGTAGCTTTCACAGAAAACTACATATGTTCTTCCCCTATCTCAGGGCATTTGCTGTGTTGAAGTTTTAATTCCCTTAAGTAGCAGTAATTTAATTTAGAAAAGCTAAGCCTTTGCTCACTAGCATAACCTGCCTTAGGATTTCCTATAGTTCTTTTCATTGCACAGGCTACCTTTACTGTAATTTAAAATGAGCTCATTGCTGTAATACATATGAAATGTCCACTCGTGTTTGCAGATCTGCATGCTTAGGCTGGGAAAGCCAAAACTTTGGGGAGAACAAGGTGGTTCAGAATAGGCCAGGTTGTTTTGTTCTAGAAGTTATGAAGGTTTAGGGTATTTTGTGGTAGTAATCTTGTTTCCTTTAAAAATCTATAGGAATGTTGATGAGGGACAGGTAATATGGAATGAGGAAGAAGAGAAAGACCGTTCTAGTGTTCAAAAATGTAATGACTTGCTGGAGTACAGTGTCTTAACTAAATTTGTAGTAGACTTTTCAGTAGTCCAAATTTTAGGATATAAGAGAGTGTTTACTCACTTGGACATAAGGAACTTCAGAGGGCTGTGAAATACCAGGGATAGTAGCAGGAGCAGAAGACAGTATGAACTACTGTTTAAAGGAAGAACAATGGAAAATTTGGCAGAGATATTACAATTTGGATATCACAAAACACAGAAGAACCAACACTCATTATACAATTTTTCTGAACAAACTCAGCAGTGATACTTGTCTTGTTTCTTTCTCTTCTTCTGTAAATAATAGTACTGAATGAAAATCTTCAGCAGAAAGTGGCAGAGACTGAGAAAATGTTTCATATTGCTCAGCAGAAATGGAAAGAACAGCAGCAAAGACTTGCAAGTGACTTAGATGAGAAGGATGATATTCTCAGGACCTGTAATAATGAATATGAATTGCTTCTTAAGGAAAGACTCAAACTAGAAAGCATTTTACAGGTATGATATCTTATAGTTGGGAAGCTGAATTGCATGAGATGATGTGTGGAACTTTTTTGGTGGGAAAATGTATGGTGGGTGGGTTTTTTTTTCTGGTCTGGGGAAAAAAATTCCAAATAGAGAAATGTTGCAGAATGTCTGTGAAGAATATGCTTTTGTAAAGTTGTACTATTTTACAGTCTTTCTTGCTTTGATGGAATATATTGTTGCTGTTTTACATGGTAAGCAACTAAATCAAGTTCTTGGTGCACATTGGTGGTGAGGTGTGTTTGCACTGCAGTGCAAAGCTGAGTTGGTAAAATCAGGGAAGCAGAAGACCTAGCCTCTAAATCCCTTTCCCTCTTATCTCCCCAGTCTGACATGTAATAGCCTCTGAAACTGAAAATCGTTTGTGTAATATGGAGACAACACATCTATCATGCAACCCAAACTGTGATAATGGAATTTCCAGCAGTGTTGTATGTTACCCACTCCATGTCTCATGTGAAAGATGTGATGGCTTAAAACCTCATTGAGTTCTGTTATTTCAGTAGACTTAGTTCAGGTGGAAGGAATGACTGTTATTGGAATTTCTGCTATTTAATTAGAAAAGAAACACGTTCCCTGTTAAGAAGAGACTGTATAATCTGTTTTATACTGTGGGTTTGTATTCTTCAGATAATTTCATTATATTACTGGAAAAAAGTCATTTTTAAAGTTGAGTTGCACTGGTATGTGTAAATCACTTAGATGTTAAATAGATTTTTGTTATTATTATTTCTTACATTTTTTCCAAAGGCAAGCAATTCTGAGCTGAATTATGCTTCAAAGAAATCTAGTCATATTATGGTGTGGAAGTGCTGAGCTAGTATACCCAACCTTTACCTGCTCCACAGGAACAAAAATGATTATACAATTATAATTTAATCATTTGAGTTTTAATAATCCACAATTAGATTACTTTATGCCTTTAGCAACATAAGTGAGTATGTATTCAATTATAGTCATCTTTTATGCTTTCAAAGTGCAGTACAGAGGGTCTAGTAAGGCTGATAGTGATTTACTCGTATACATGATGTGCACAGAGAACAGATTACTGCTTACAGATTTGCTTTCTTTCATTTAGCTAGAGAAATCTTTTTTTATATTCACATTTGCTCCTTTTATATGTCCTTTTAAGACTTGGGATACTTGACTTAGTTGGGCTAAACATTGCTCAAACTATGGAAAATTAGTCCAACTTTCTTCCCACCCAGTCAGCTCCAAATCTGGAACAGTGCCAAACAGTCTTCCCAAATGACGTGAAATAATCTGGTAGCCTAGAAGCTAAATTCTGACAGCAAATCCATCTGTTGTACTACATTGTGATGCTGTTTGGGCAACAGAATTTTTTAAAATGGTAAGGTAAGGTGGGGCTTATGAGGTAAACTGCAGGGTATGAATTTATGCTTTCATAGGATGTTGTAGCAATTTTAAGAGTATCTTCAGTTATGAAGCAATCCTTTGTCTAATCAAGGGGAACCTAGAGTGTAGCAAGGATTAAAGAAATAAGATAGAATTGCAGAGTAGGGAGACAGCCTTAAAGGAGTTTAGGTTTCAGTCAGAACAATGGGAAGCAGAAAGAATACTGTAGTTGATGTTGCAGGTGTTTTAATATTTTACTAATTAAAAACAACCTGTTTCAAACATAAGCAAAGCAAATTATCTGTATTACTGTCAAAGCTTCTGTTTGCTTATGAATATTTAGTAGCTTCCTGAAGTTCAATTATCGACAGAGAGTAACTTCAATATAGGTAGCAATAACTTTATCTCCCCCCCCCTTCCCACACCTTTCCCACCCCTTTCCCACCCCCCCCTTCCCACCCCCTTTTCAGCCAGGCAAAACTTCTGGGATCGTGACAGTAGGCTTTCCTATTCTAACTGAATTGGGAATTACTGCTCTCTTCCTTCCAAGCAGCCATCTTCTCAGAGGCAGGGAATGTCCAGTAGTCATGCTGATACTGTCCTAGAAATATGCTCATTCAACACAGTCATTTTGCATTCTGTCTGCTTTTTGAATGTTTAATTTTGGTTGCTGTTGATCTCAGCTGGATTTGAATTAACTACTAATGGATTCACTAATTTGCACATTCGAGTTAGTTCTAAGCTGAACAAATGAAAACTCAGTTATTCTGTCAGTTTCACCCTCCTTCCTCTGTCCTGAACCTTTGACAATCTGGAGTTCCATTTGAGAGCGTGTGGTTCTTTTGTGTTTGTTGTTTTCTTCTTTAACAGCACCGAACTGTATTTGCTAGCATGTGTTTTGTAAAGTAAATACACATTTTAGTATAATTTTGTATCTACTTTCCTTTTAAGATATGTTGAGGGTACTTGTGTTCAGAAAATAGGATGTCTGCAGAGTTGGTGTGAAGAATTAAGACTCTTTTTTTGATGAAACACCCAGTATTGCCTGTACATAGTCCCTGGGAAGTGAATAGATTTGGTGGAGTGATTTTTGGATGGAGAAAAGAAATTGTTGATTTTTTTAATATATTAATAATGTTGAATCTTGGCTAGTTTTTTAAAAGATGGCAATTCTTTTTTTAAAAAAAAAAAGGCATTTTTGTGTTTTGTACAGTGTACCTGCTCCCACTTTTTTTTGTTGTTTTTTTTTGTCAAAAACAAATTGTTTTCAACTTGAGTCTTGGTTAAATTCTGTGCTGTATCTGTAGGAGCAACTTTTAAAGAATAAGAGCAAAGAGGATTCCCTACTTATCTGTATTTCCAGAGTATTGTCTCTTCAGCTGTTTCTTTGAAGGCAGGACCTGGAAAAAGGTGAAATAATGAGACATAAGGTAGAAATCAGGTAGTGTGTGGTTACCTAGTATGTTTATGCTTGTACTGCAAAAGGAATTGCACCGTGTTGTTATCTTAATGCCCAGGAGTCCTGATTGTGGAGCTTGGACCCCACTGCACTGTGTTTTCTTCAAATGGTGGACAAAAGGGAAAGCTCTGTGACAAAGGCAATCTGCCCTGCAAAGAAACCTAACCAGATAAACATGAGAAAATAGGAGGATAGGCAATAGTTTGTGTTCAGGCGAGTGTTACTGAAGAAGAAAGAATGATTTGAGATGGAGGTGCAAACTTACTTGAGATAAAGTTTCCAAGAATAAAGTGTATAGTGTGATCTGTCCCTGCCAAGACTTCTGGGGAACAAAGACGAAATGCTTTAGAAGCTCTCCCTCTGAAAGTTTGTGGTTATGTTGGCAGATGCTTTGAAGGAACAGTTAGGAGAAGCATAAAAGAATAGCTTAACAAACAAAGAAAGGCAAGGAGAACAAGAAGATTTTAGGGAAAAACACGAGTTGATTGACAGATGACCCCCTAATGTCTTTCTCAAACTAAGAGATATATGATTCAGTTTTCATGCAAAGTCTTATGTTTACAAAAGTTTTATAAGTTACAGGCTATGAGGAAACCTATCTTTAGATATGGTGCTTTCTTATTTATTTATTTATTTATTAAACATTGCCAGGTAACAGAGGTGAAGAGTGGAGCGTTGGCTCTGAGACCTGTCTAAGAGTAAACTGGGTTGGAATGAAGAGGGTTTCAGGTGGACTTACCTTTAGTTCTATTCAGTGTTTTGTAGAAGCCATGTTCAATGACTTTTAATGCTGAAAAGAGAGGTAGAAAAAGATCAGTATTCACAGAATCACAGAATCACAGAATCGCTGAGGTTGGAAGGGACCTCTGGAGATCATCCAGTCAAACCCCCCTGCTCAAGCAGGGTCACCTAGAGCACATTGCACAGGATTGCATCCAGGCGCGTTTTGAATATCTCCAGAGAAGGAGACTCCACCACCTCTCTGGGCAACCTGTTCCAGTGCTCTGTCACCCTCACAGTGAAAAAGTTTTTCCTCATGTTCAGATGGAAGTGTCTGTGTTTCAGTTTGTGCCCGTTGTCTCGCATCCTGTCGCTGGGCACCACTGAAAAGAGTCTGGCTCCATCCTCTTGACACCCTTCCTTAAGATACTTGTATACATTGACAACATCCCCTCTCAGTCTTCTCTTCTCCAGGCTGAACAGGCCCAGCTCTCTCAGCCTTTCCTCATAGGAGAGATGCTCCAGTCCCCTAATCATCTTTGTAGCCCTTTGCTGGACTTGCTCCAGTAGTGCCACATCCCTCTTGTGCTGGGGAGCCCAGAACTGGACGCAGTACTCCAGATGTGGCCTCAGCAGGGCTGAGTAGAGGGGGAGAATCACCTCCCTCGACCTGCTGGCAACACTCTTCCTGATGCAGCCCAGGAGACCATTGGCCTTCTTGGCCACAAGGGCCCATTGCTGCCTCATGCTTAACTTGGTGTCCACCAGCACTCCCAGGTCCTTCTCGGCAGAGCTGCAGGTCAGCCCCCAACCTGTCCTGGTGCCTGAGGTTATTCCTCCCTAGGTGCACTTGCCTTCCTTGAACTTCCTGAGGTTCCTCTCTGTCCATTTCTCCAGCCTGTCCAGGTCCCTCTGAATGGCAGCACAGCCCTCTGGTGTATTGGCCACTCCTCCCAGTTTTGTATCGTCAGCAAACTTGCTGAGGGTGCACTCTGTGCCTTCATCCAGGTCACTGATGAAGAAGTTGAACAAGACTGGACCCAGGACTGACCCCTGGGGGACACCGCTAGCTACAGGCCTCCAACTAGACTCTGCACCGCTGATCACAACTCTCTGAGCTCTGCCATTCAGGCAGTTCTCAGTCCACCTCACTGTCCACTCATCTAGCCCACCCTTCCTGAGCTTGTCTGTGAGGATGTTATGGGAGACAGTGTCAAAAGCCTTGCTGAAGTCAAGGTAGACAACATCCACTGCTCTCCCCTCATCTACCCAGCCAGTCATTCCATCAGAGAAGGCTATCAGGTTGGTTAGGCATGATTTCCCCTTGCTGAAGCCATGCTGACTACTCCTGATCACCTTCTTTTCCTCCACATGCTTGGAGATGGCCTCCAGGATGAGCTGCTCCATCACCTTTCCAGGGATGGAGGTGAGGCTGACTGGCCTGTAGTTCCCTGTGTGCTCCTTCTTGCCCTTTTTGAAGACTGGGGTGACATTGGCTTTCTTCCAGTCCTCAGGCACCTCTCCTGTCCTCCATGACCTTTCAAAGATGATGGAGAGTGGCTTAGTAATAACGTCTGCCAGCTCCCTCAGCACTCGTGGGTGCATCCCATCAGGGCGAGAAGTACATTGTCTCAGTGAAGTTTGGCCTACCATCATGACTAGAGGATTGTTTGGGACATTGTATTCTCTGCCAGTGGGTATATATGCAGAAGTAAAGATCATCTGCAGAGACAAGTGTTCAGTTGGTAAGTAGATTAAAGCTAGAAAGTTGTTCACTCCTAAAGTAAACCTGATTCACTACTAAGCATCAAATCTTAATCTGACTTCAACAGGAGAAACATTCTCTTCCCCACTTTAATTTATTTTGTATTTGTTCCCCTGCCAGTCACCCTAATTATAAATTATATATGTAGCTAAAAAATATCAGCAAATACAGAATATATAAATGTTAAAAATGCCGTTGCCTGCCTTAATTGTTATTTGGAAGTTGTGTATGATAAAATTTTAAATTTTATTTGATTTAAATTGGGCAGATAAACAAATGCCTGAAAGATCTGGGTTTATAAAAGGTAACTTCAAAAGTGTTCCAGTCTTTTGAACCATGTATTTACAGGCCTGTTTTAAATACTTTTACAGTTTTTCTGAGTTATGAAAAGAAAGTTAGACAGAGTTGATTTAATTTTGGTCTTAATATGTACACAGAAATGAGATTCTAAGCAAGTATGCAAATCCTGGTCAGAAAAGCTGCATTTCAGGAACTGTGATTCTGAGCCTGGCTATGACAGTTTTGAGTTGCATACAGAAATGAAGTCAGCTTAATTTACTGTCTCTAAGAGATAGAGGGAAAGTAATCCTCTCAGCTTTCCAACAGGTTCCGTAGTGTGCTCTCCTGGGTGTGCTAAGCATGCCATCTGCTTCATAATCAAAGAAAATATTTAGAGTATAGTAAGAGCAATAGCATCACCTTGTGGTTATCCAAAAGATAATATTCCTTCCTAGAAATAATCCAGGGGTCGGTCTTAAACTACTTGTGAAATCCTTGTTTATACACTTTTAAAAAAAAATCAGTTGCCTTTTTCATAAGGAAACAAATATTAAGTGTGCTTTGTGACATGCAGGTATATAAACTTATTTATGCCTTTTGCAAAGTGAAAAATATTTTTCTTTGTACCTTGTAAATGCAGGTGACCATCAGAATAATTTGCACAGTTCTGTGTTGGATAGGAATCTGAAAAGTTCTAAGTCTTCTGTCGGATTCTGAAATTGTACAACCCCTGTTGAGTTACATGACAAACCTGGTGTGTTCAGGTCAATTTTAGTCTAGTTAGTGTTATCTACATTTCCAGTTTAAAATATTTTTAAGTCTTGATGTAGTATTTTCCATCCATCTAAGTATTATTTCATCAGTAAAGTCTTTTCTCACTGTACTTTTGTTAATGTCAGGAAAATGTACCCAAAGAGATCAATATCTCTGTGTCTTTTTAGTGTAGTGTGAACAGTTATATATTTCTATGTGAATAGTTAAACTTTTTTTTAGCATGATAGTGGGAAGAAACCTGTGTATTGACCTGATATTACAGGAGCAGGTATTAGGGGATTAGTTCATATCTGGGTATGTTATTTTTGAAGTATTGGAATTATCTTCACATTCCACACTTTTTTCCACATGTGTCTGACACGTGTCCCTTTATTTTTCCCCCAGAGGACATGAATAAAATCGTACTGTAATGCCTCTGCATGAAAGAAGAGAGAAAATAAACTTAATTTTTTAGTTAATAATTGATAACACTTAACATTGTAGAACAATCATAGTTCCATTGTTGTCATGTTTGAGTGGTCAAAACTTTCTACCTTCAGTCTGGAGGAATTTTTAAAATACCTTTCCAAACTTTGGAAAAGACTTGCATTTCTTTAATCTTCATGTATCAGCATGGTCCTGTTAGACTTCAATCTTCCAAAGAATCATTCTGTATGAATAATTCATTTTCTTTTCCTCCTCTTCCCTGCTCTAGCTACGCCAAATGGTTTGTAATTTCCAGGAACAAGAACATGTGACATGAGATTAATAGCAGAATTTATAGACCAACTGGATAGCTCTGGTTTATTTTCATGAAAAGTCTTGCAGTGATGTTGAATAGGAATAATTGAACAGGAGGACTTAGTGTAATCTTTCTATTTTTTTTGCACAGAAAGCTATTTTAACAATTTGGGTCTCTGAAGGTCCTTCAACTAAATCACTGGACTTAGAGCTTGTTTCTGATGCTAGTTATGGAAAAGCTTATTCCTGTCCACTAAACCAAAGCTATTCTTTCTGGCACTTCTGGGATCCTCCAGCTTAAGTATGTACTGGGCTGCTGGGGTTCATTATCTGGCTACTTTCCTCCCAGTCTGGGGTGGTGGTCTTACACGTGAGATTCCATAGCTATGACTCCACAGAACTGCTGAGTCCAGCAGTGTTAGTAATTATCCCAGCTCTAGCTTGGTTCAACTTCCAAATGTGGTAACTGGATGTAGGGAACAGCCTGGTTATTTTATAGTACTGACCTCTTCATAGTTTACCTAGATAATTGTTTAAAATAATTCGGTTCCTAGACAGAATAGTTTCTCTTCGAACGACAAAAATTAGTATTGTTTAGTTTATGGCAGTAACCATTTATAAAAATGTCTGATTCAATTTCAAGTTCCAATAATTAAAACCAAAATCAAATAGGACGTCCTGTCCATATTTATCCTTTCATCAGATTTACTTAACACTTTCCCTCACCATCATTGCTGTTCAGCTGGGAGAAAGAAGAGATTGGCAGAGCAGTCTGCTCTAAGCTGTGCAGGGTAAGGTTTTTTTGTGGAGCATTGACTCTGTTTTTTAGAATGACTACAGAATATTATACTGATGGTGATTTTAAGCAAATGTATTTTACTTGATGGTGAATGGAGAGCATGTGTGCTGTTGGGTAAATGGTTTTGGTAACAAGTGCTAGCTTGTTAGGTTCTAGTAACCTGTTCTTATGCCGTCTCCATTCAAACTGTATTCCTTTTTTAAACTCCTTTAGTATAATACTCTATCTCAGTACAAGTATTCCCTTCAATCTTTATTTTTTCTAGGAGCAGAATAACGCTCTGCAAAATATGCACAAGAAAATGAAAGATATGGAGCTGGAACATAACGACTGCTCTGAACTCCTGAGACGACAGGCCAATGAGCTTGAATACTGCACCGAACGAGAGGAGCGACTTAAAAAAGAAGTTGAAGTAAGGTTTTTTGATTAACAAGCCCTGAAATTCTGTATTTGAACAATTTTATTTTTGAGGGATGAAACTCCTGGTAGGCTGCAAATTCATTGTACTGTGTTCACTAATGTTGATCATCCATTTTGCAGAACAGGCCGAAGAGGTCAATGACATTAACTTTGTGTATCTGGTTTGAGGCTGGGGTTGAACATTAGATGGGAGGAGGCTTATGAGAGCACAGAAACAAGGCTAAGCTCAGTGCAACTTCATTTACATTAAGAAACCTGCAAATTCTGCATAACCACTTAATTTGTCTATCTTGCTAGCTTTTTGGCTTAAGAGAACATCTGTATATAACTGCATTTTGAACAGGTTTCTAAAATTAGTAAATTTGTCAAAGAGAATCTGTTGGAGCTGAGAAAGGCACCAGGTAGTGTGCTAGGAGGCAGAAATAAAATACTGGAAGACCACCATGGTGTTTTGCAGTCTCTTCCAGCCTAGACTTAAATGTTAAAGGTGGTTTTATTCTGCTTGTCTGTTGAGTGACACATGTTATTAAGAAGTCTCACATTTTTCAGACTAGCATCTTGTACCAAACTAGCATTTTTTACAAAACTGCTACTTAGAATGCTCTCCTCAGTTTCAACATTTTCTTACCTGCTAAGTAGATTCATAGTAGGATTTGTAGTAACTATGTTACTTGAACATACAGTCTGGACCGAGGCTTTCTTGACAGGATATTTGTCACTCTGGGAAAGCACAGTGACCAGATGGTTTCTATCCTGATGTAACTTTTCTACCAGTAGAATCTTTAAATGTTTTCTGTAACCAATTTTGAAGAATGGGCACATGCATGGTATTCGGAGTCCTTAGAGGAGGAATAAATGACATACAATTTTCAGCTGTGTCCTCTCTCTTATTTTTCCCTTAAAGACAAAAAGAAGTGTTTAAAGCATTGATTGCTAGGTAGTTAAGAGTACTGCATTGAAGGCAAAGTACAAAAGAAAATTCCTACAGGGAAGATCAAAGCTTATCAACTAAAAAACACTGACTTATTGACCAACAAGGTAGATCTCTTTGAGGACACAAATATCTGCAGGAAATCTATTCTGAGATATTGTGAGCCAGACATATTGGCCTAGGCAGAATTACCTTCAGTTGGAAAGTACTGTGTACTGTGAAGTTCCAATAACCCTTTTAAAAGCAAAGATTTTTGCTTCCAAATATTTACAAAGAGGCTTTTCTTTGGGCTCCCTAGCTTTAAAGATACCAACATCCATCTCTAGACTTAAAAAGGAAGAGATCAGTTCCTCGAAAACAAAAAACTGCTTTCCCTGGAGGTGGTTTTAGTCAGGGAATGCTATCTTACTGACCAGAATCAGCTAAGATATTTTCATTGTTGCTTGATTTTCTTTTTTTTTTAATCAGAATTTTTAAAATGCTCATAGTAATCTAGTGAGATAACGACTTACTCAGACTGCAGAAAAAACAGTCTTATGGTGCTTGTAAATATATCTGCTTCAGCAATGGTTAAGGAAAGTAGGTAATAAAAGGTCTTGCATACAAAGTTTTATACAAGTTAGTGAAAGTCCCTGTGAATTAAAAAAAAAAAAAAAAAAGCAAGTCATCTTAAATTAAACTAGAGTGAATATGTTTGCATCAGCTAGCATCTTGCTGTACCATTGCAAAGGTTAATTGCATGCATGTAAATGTCTGAAAGGGCCTACAATGCTAACTTCCCCCTTTTGTATTTGAAGTCAGAGAGAAATTAATGAGGCTCTGAAAATGCCATTGTTCTTTAGGAAGCACAGGCGCTAGATATTTTGAGTTTTTAGTGTTTCTTGCTATAGATTTTGGACTGAAAGTGGAGTAAAGCACCAGGGTTTGTGACAACAGCATTATCTGCATGGTACAAGGTGCTGCTACCCTACATCCTCATTTGTAGAGCAAAGTTTGTTCCTCCTTTTCTGTGGTTAGGAAAGGCTGCCACTTCAGGATGACCTGGGTTCTGAAGTCCAAAATTCAGGTCCATAACATCCATTTTAAGCTAGGTTCTCTCACCCATAATCCTCACCCCCAAAACTTAGACATATGCAGGAGCAGCTTAGTATTAACAGAGCTTGAAACCTAGTTCGCATCCAAAACCTATTTTGGGATTTATAAATTTGTCATTCCTCTTCCTCTCTTACCTCCTGGAGTTTGATCCTGGAGTTGGAAGAGACCAGGTAACTTATTCTTCACCTCTGTAGCCTGATTGTTGGGGCTTTCTCCTGGGAGACTGGAGGGGAAGGAACTGAAGAAGTATTCAAGGACAGATTAGTTGGATAAAGGAGGGAAACTGGCAACAGTCTTCTCTTCTAGCTGTGTTTGAAAGAAAGGATTATGCACTCCATTTTCCAAAGGGCCTGCTTCATCCCAAGAAGAAAGAAGTGCTTCTGTGAAGCCTGGAGATGGTTGGGATTTAGACACATTGCTGTCAACAGAATTTCTTCCTCTCTACCTTAAGCAGCTGCCTCGTTAGCATACTAGCTTCTCTGGATCATGTTCTTAGTTGCCAAATGCTTCCCATGCATTGTGGAAGGAACACTGAAGGAGGGCACTAAAATCTGGGCAGTAGTTTTCACTGTGTGGCAAGGTACTGAAGTCTTTCTGTGGTTCTGTCCATCCTGGGTCAAGTCTCACTTAGTTCTGTGCTGTTCCCGCTGTCTATTTAAAACCTCTAAGTGTAAGGGAACAAGTATTACCAGTGTAAGAAGAAAGTTATGTAAAATTCTGATAACAACTCTTATTTTTGCTCATGATGTCAGATTTTGAGTTAAATTTCCATTCAGATATAGAAGATTTAAATTAGTAGACTTCAGAAGGAAGGCTCTACATTTTGCATGAGCTAGCCCTATATTTCTTTATATCTCTTTATGGAATATTTAACGTATAGATTGAAATTCCTTTTTCCTAGAAAATGGATTACATTCACTGAATGAATTAATCACAAGAAAACAATCTGTTAATACAAGAGACATCTCTTATTTCAATATACATGTAGACTACCTTGTTTTAATGAACTTTTAGTTAGATAATCTATGCTTAAGTTCTTGATGATGGCAGTCATCTTCTTAAGGTGATCTGTGTGGAATGTAGCATCATTTTCATTAAAAAAGCATTTACACCTTTTGCTATACACTACTTGACAGGCAATGAAGATGAACTTTTTTGGAGTTCACAAAGCTGTTCCTTTACTACCCTCTGCTGGACATAATAGAGAAGTTCATGAGAAAATACTTGCATTTTAGTGATGAATGGCAATGATAAATTTAGAATCTTTTTCTTCTTGTACTTTGGCACTTTTACATTACTATAAATTAAATAATTATTTGTAATAGATTATATTACAAAAATATAAAAGAGGGAAAAGTCCCTTATTTTTTAAAAAATAACCCTTTGGTTTTATCCTTCAATCATTATTCTGAACATGATCTGAAACATTCACCTTTGTAAAGTAGGGCAGAGTACATTTGTAGTCTCTGGGATTAGAAACAAAGAGAGAATAATGGCAAGTTTGTGTATGCTCTTCAGTTGAAAGAGAACTGTTGTTATAGTAACTAATCCTTCAGTTTTCTACCTTGCAACGATGTCAATGTGACATACCTTTATGTGGGCATGGAGTCCTTTTGAAGTAGAACACACTGTAATAGAAAAAATTAAAGTGGAAACCTTATTCCTGTTCTGCTTCTTTTTCCTAAGACTCAGTAGTCATACAAGTTCCTGATATTTTTGTTTTGTATTAAACTCATCATATTTCTACGACTTACAAATATTACTATTTCCTGGAACCAGTCTCTCTTATTTTGGTCCTGGGCTCCATTGCTGTGGAAAGATGATTTCTTGGGAAACATGAAGCAGTTTGTATATAAAAATAGTGTTTCTTGTGATGTGTCTGGATGCCAAAAAGCTGGGTGGGAAAACTGTTTGACGAACAGTGGAGGAGGGGGAATGTGTTTTTTACCATGAGAAACAGAATTATTAGTTCATAAATTTCAAATTCTTTGTCTTGTTCACAGAAATGCAGTGATTTTCTATTGTTTGTTTTATGTGGTTGAGGATGCCAAGTCTTAGTAAGCTGAAGCTCAGGGTCTCTGAAGGTTTCTAAACCCTTCTCATACGACCTGAAAAATGTCCCAAAACTTGCTCCATTATATCTCTGAGACTTTGAGTGGGTTGCCATTTAAAGACCATTCCCTTAGCTTTCATGATGTTCTTTCTATCCTGACCGTTGCCTCCGAAGTACTTTTTCTTGACCTGCTAAATGTATCGTCTTGCATTAACTTTGTAATGCTGCTGTGATGTGGAGGTGACTGTGAAGAAAACTTACTCTGTTTGAATGATGGCCCATGTCTGTGTTTAGAGTAGGTGTATATGCATGAAATAATTTAAGGCTGTGTGTGTAGTAGATTTCTCACTGTCTATACATGGCAGTACATAAGGTAATGTAAATCAAAAAAATTGTCAGTCCCAGACAAAAAAAGGAAAAACAGACCTTCTTTTTACTTTCTTATTATTAGCCTCACTACTAATTGCAGCTTCAGGTAAGTTACAACAGAAGAAAGGTCTTATTGGAAGGATCTGAAAAAGCCCGGAGCAGTTGTGAGAGGACACATTCCTCAGCTAGTTAACAGTTCCACGTGTTAAACTTTAAGCTCCTTTTTGTCTTCTGTGAGCACACATTCTTTGGCTTACCCTTACTTGAGCCTCTGCTCTCTAGAGTCTCCACCTAAGCACCACAGTTTTCGTAATGAGATCTCTGTGGTGACTCCAAAGTTCATGTTTCTCCAGTGACATGCTTACCAACATAAGGGACTTCCTCTTTGAGAGCCCTTTCCTCTTTATCATCTCATGTATTACCATATTATTCAAGTCCGAGTTGAAGGCTGTTTACTCACTCGCTACCAGACCAGAGTTGTTTGAATGCTGTCTTCTGTAGCCCTCACCAGCAGTTAGTAACAAAACACATGTGTTATTCATGTCTATGTGCTTCTGTAAATTAACATTGTCAGTTGTAAACCCCTTATATGGGATTTACTAGCTAACAAGCATGAGAACCAGAAGAGAGAACCTTTTCCTCTTGGGGTACTACAGAAGGGGAGAGCTGCTCAGGTGTGTTCACCAGAGGTGAACACATTCCCCAACTTGGTTGCAAATTGGAGCAGGGCTGGGCTTTATCTCAGGGCAACCAACCTATTTCAGTTTAGCAGTCCTAGCATTTTACTTTTTTCCGTAGGCCAAGCATATGGGTTATCCTGTAGCCCCCACACCGTTATATTTGCTGATCCAGTGTTATACCCTGAGCAGGTCAAGCACGGCTCCCTTGCCATGGAGTCACGTTACTCAAGACTTCAGTATATGTGGAATGTTTATACTGAGGATTGAGTCCACTTTGTCAGCTTGAAAGAACATTTACTTCATTGGTTAAGAATTGTTTGTAGTTTAGTACCTATATTGTTATTAACAAGTTGTTTATTATCTGGACAGGAGATGGCTCCACCTTACCATGATCAAGAGGCATCAGCATTTCTAACACTAGGTGGAAGTGGTCAGTACATCTCCCAAAGAAGTGCTCAGACTTGACATCCCGATTTAAGTTATGAATTATAGGGATATGCTTTTACGCAGGAAAAAAAAGATCTTAATCTGAATATGGAAGCAGAGAAATAGGGTGGACGGATTACAATCCTGATATGAGGTGCATATATATCCTCTTCAGTGGAAATTTTATTTTGGCTGAGCGTTTCATAGAAGGATTGAGTCTCAGTCATGGGGAAGCGCAAGTATCCTGGCAACTTGTTGGTAGGGTGAGACTGAAAATTCTTGCTGAAGTGATCTAAACACAACTAGGGAAGAGAAAAATCACTTCTATTACTGTGTTTAAGCTTAGAAGCTTTTGTAAATACACTTTTTCTGTTTTTTTTCCTGTTTTCTTTGTAATTTATCTTCTGATGAAAAAGATTTTGATGTAACTGCAAATATCAAAGCATTCCGTTTTCTTGGATGTGACATTGCACAGATGCAGGATACTGGATTACACTTTTAGTAGTTGGTGCCCCAGTATTCATATTTGCGGTACTTGGAGAAGGGGTGAGGGGCTGAGAAAGGTAGAAGCCACACAGACTGGTTTGGAAAATGGTGCTGCAAAATGTTAGCATACAGAAAATGTATCCTAGAAACCACATTAGCATTGGCATGCAACAGGATAGTGGAAAAAGTGACTGAACCTTAAGAGCTTGCAGTAAACATGTAGCATGGCTGTCCACAAGTTCTAGGGCTTGCAGTGAAATTTTCTTAGCCATTTTATGTGCTAAAGTATTGTACAATATTTCTCAAAAGTCACAGGTTTTTTCTGTGCTTTCATGGAAACAGATCCCAGACATCTTTGTTATTTAAATTAAGGCTGAAATTGGTTCAGCTTGAATATCAAAGGAAACTGGGAGATTCTATGAGTGTGATATCTTACTTGAGATTTCTTGTTTGTGTGGAAGCCATAGACAAGCACTTCTGCTACTGAATCTTACTGGGATAAACAATGTTACCCATGTTAGATAACCAAACACTTTGTAACCATTGGAGAAACCCGCTTTTTGGATCCATCTTTGAGATAGATCTCTCTGACTTGGACTCAACAAGAAGTGTTCCAAGTTAGAAAGGAAAGTATTCCCATCTGACTTCCAACTGGGAGATTGTGGCCATGATATCTAGGACTCGCAACCTGTCTCTGTAACTTGTTTTCCTGTGGCTTATTTCTAGGCAGACATTGTGTAAAGCTGTTGGACACATACATGGTTCTGTAGCAAGACAGAACGATGCTCGGTTTTGGTCAGATTCAGAGAGGTTTGCTTGGCTAAGATGATTCTGCTACTAATATCTTTCTGTTTCTCAGAGAGAAGTCCAGAACTCTTTTCCCCATGCCCACACTTTTTATGGAGTTGTTAACATGTATTACAGACTAGAATCGACCTGACTTTTTGGATAATGGATCGTTCTTATTGGTAGAGCATGCGGTTTACCATGAAGGGAAGTCCCTAAAAGTATAAGTAGAACCTGTATGAGACATTACTAGTAAAGTGGACAAAGTTTTCTATCTAGTGTTGTTTTGCAGCTTCAAGCTTCAGTTTCAGTTTGACGTCCTGGTGCAACTTCTTCAGACTTTGATTTTTTTATTGTCCACCTTGCTTTGGTAGTGAATTAATTCTCTACTCTGACTGTCAGTTTCCCAAATGATTACTCCACTTGTCTATGATTCCTTTGGTTGGATGGCTAATCTATACTTAGGTAAACAGCAATTCCAAGATTCTTTTCTTCCAGCAGTCTAAGCAAATCTGAGTTTCTATATATTTAATAACTTTTTTTTGTTGCTTAGCAAGGCTCATGTGCTAATTGTTGGTTAGATATCCCTCTTGAAGCTTCCCTCTTTCCCCTCCAGTAATTTCTTATTTGCTGCTATCAGACTTTGTTTGAATTCGCTAGATGTATGGCTGTCCATAAGCTTCAGCAATCAAATCACAGAAACCAGAAAAAAGAAAATTCATTACTCTGCCAGACACAGACAACATCTACGTTACTTTCCAAATCTACATGTGTAATTTTTATGGAAACTCTTTTAAACATCTGAATCCCTTCTGAGTAAGACAGCTTGTTCATACTGGTAGGCTAATGCTCAGGTTTACATGAGTAATCTTCTGAGACATTTGAGGAAAATATAGTTCACGCATTGTCTTTGGCTTCTAGCAATATACAAAATTAGTGGTAGTTTCTGTCACGTCGCTAACAGTGACCTGTCTTGAATGAAACTCCGTCTTCATTCTCTCCCTAATTCTTTGCTTCATGAAACTCTGGTGAACTTATTTTAAACAAAGTTTTAAAGCAAAACTATTGGTATGAGGCAAGGCTTTAAAGAATCAAACTGTAGAGTTAGACGAAGATTAGAAGCAAGGAATAGGGTTTGGGATCCTAACCTTGCTAGGAAGTCTTGAACAAGTCACTTGCCCTACCCATTATTTAGGGAGACTGTCTGTAAGATGATATTTATCTCTCCCACAGATATTTTGACTTCTAGTGATGATTTATTTTTCTGTGTGTATATTGTCTTGAACCTGTTTGAACTGAACCTGTTTGAATGCTTTCTTTGAATACCTGTCAGCTCCACCTAATTGTTCTTTGGTCAGAGCCTAGGATTTATACCTCTTCAGCTGTGTTCTAGACACTGTCTTTTATTCCTGCTTATAACTGGGGGCCTGTTTTTCACATTCCAGAGATCATCAGGAATCTCTGTAGCTGAAACACTGGTTTTCCCAGTGCTTCTCTTTTATAGGTGCGGTAGTTCCACAGCTTAACTCTTCAGTGGCTTCTGATAACTCAAACAAATGAACCTTCTGCAAATATGTCTATTTTTAAATGAAATTGTCCTACTTCAGACAGCAAGGGTGGTGTGTCAGCACTTCTTACAGGTATCTATCTGTTCCTACATCCTTTTCCTCATTGTTACAAGATTTTCTTTAGGACTGAAACGTCTATGTTTCTGGGTGTTTGGGTGTCCTTTGGACCACCTCTCTTGCCCTTGCGGTTAGCGTACATCAGTATTGGCAGTCAGAAAGGGTTGTGTTTGCATCTTCCTTTTGAAAGGTACTCTGTTTTTAAAGTTTTATTTGCTTTCAATTTTGGAGAACATGATTGCCCCAATTTTTCATTCTTGCAGATACAAAGAATCAAGCTGTTATTTTTTCTTTCTGTTTTTATTTTTGTTTCCCGGGACTAATACAATTGAACTGTTTGGGGAGGGGAGAGGAGGGATGCACCCCCATTTGAGAGGGCATTTGAGAGGATAACCATTGTTATCCACTCTCTTGCATCAAGTAGAATTTTCCTTATATTACATTACATATTGCCTTGTTTCAACTAAATGGAGGTTGCAAGGAAGGTGCAGAGCAGAGTTCTCATTTGGAGTGGTGCTCTGAAAATAAAATAAGACCTAGTAGGCAACTGCAATATAGGACTTGTGAATTAGTAAGATATGCCTAAAAGCTTTATTTGCAGAATCACTTTTTTTCCCACTTTTTTTTTTTTTTAACTTTTTCCATTTCAGGATTCGCTGTGAAAACAGACACAGTGGTCCGACTCAAGCAAGCCAGCCAAAAACTTTTCCCACTCTAAATGTTGTGATAGGTATCTTCCTCACTCTTCTCTTTATTCTTTTAATCAAACTTAAATTGAATTATATTCAGGCTCATTCTTTAAACACTCTCAAAGAAGAAACAAAATCTAGATAGCTTATTTTTATTGTTCACTTACTACTCTTACCAGACTGACAGTACTGTTTTGTAAAAGCATCGTGTTAACGGGTGTTGATCTGTTGGAGGATGCTAAGGAAATTCTTCTAACTTGCTGTTGTAGGTAATTCAGTAATTCTACATTAAGGGTAAAGGGGAGTAGGAGCTTCACTTTAGTAGGATATTTGGAAGAATAGAACTGTTAGAGTCTAAATCAAGATATTTTTGAGGATAGGTCCTGGAAGCATGAAAGTACAGGGAGAGCACTTGTGCACTATTTTTTTAAATTTATTTTAACTGTTTGTTAAGTAGATAAAACTCCTGGAAAGAGGTAAATTTGAAACCTCTCAACAGCTCTTTCTCTGGAGTAGGTTTGGTAAGTTCCCTGATATTGCTGATTTTCTCTTTAAGTAAGCCTTCTATGGACATCAGTTTCAAAATTCTTTCCTTTGGTTCCCCTACCCCTCAACTCCCCCCAGTTCTCTAATTTATGGAAACATAAAAAGGTTAACATTTATTGCCAAGAACTTTTTTTTATAATGTCTATTAATGTTTCTCTGTCTTCACTTAAATTTTTGGAATCAAGGTGCAGTCCCACATACTTGCTACTTTGTTTCGCATTCCCAGAATCAATAGCTTCAAGTGTATTTATGTAACCTTAAATATGCTTTTGCTGACTGACTTTTTTTTATATTAATCGCTTTCTCTTGATCTCATTGATTTAACTTGAAGTCAACAGTTTAGAATGTGTTTTTCGTTTTAATTCAGTCATCAGTCAAAGTGAAAAAATGTTCATGCTAGAAAACAATGTAGTTAAAAATGCAAGTGAGGTTTCTATTATCTGTAGTTACTGCTCTTGATAAAATTATTTGTCCAGGTGAAATTCTGTGTCCAGGTCTTTATTTAGACATGCATGTCTGGTGATTATTTTTGTGTTTAAAGTAATTTGGAAGGATTTTTTTCAAATCTGAATCAATAAAAACAAAAGGTGAGCTATGTGCTTTTTTAACTTTTAAAACTTTTTTGGCCTATCCAAATTTCAAAGCTGACTCTTAGCATAGTTGTGGGTGTTTTTTTTGGTTTTGGTGGTGGGTTTTTTTTTTTTTTTTGGCTTTTCTAGCTGTTGAAAGAGTGGGTAAGAAAGAAGCAACAGTCTAATTTGGACCATCTTGTATTACGTAAATGATGCATGCATGTACAGATGTTCTGTTGCCTAATGAAATATGATAACCGATAAAACTAGTCTGGATATTTCTTAAAAGACATCCTGCATATCTTGATATTTTCTAGACAAAAACACAAAAACATAGCAGAATGGTTACAGGTCAAGGAATGCAGCCATAAAAATACTAGTTTAGTGCTTTGAAACACTACAGAGGTTACAGTTTTTCAATACGGAGGAACTATGACTTGTCTAGGGCTTCAAAGCAATCTGTTCTTGTCACCTTAACTGGAAAAAAGCTAAATCCTTTCACCAAACAGCATATTTTTATCAAATCCTGTATCTTCTCTGTTCTTGATCTGTCTCATAACTGAAATTGTAGGTACTATATTGTATATCTCAATTGTATTTTGGAACATACAGGATGGAGTTATGTTATATCAAGTGACTATTTTGATGATAAAGCAAATAGTAAGTTAATATGTAGAATGTTTAACTTTGTCTCTTTGCTTTCTGACTCCAGGCATTGTTTCTTGATTCTAAAAATGTAGTAGTAATATAATGCTGCATGTATTTCTTTAGCTAAATAGAAAATCATAATTTAATATTCTAGGTATGTAAAAATTGTAAACTATATAAACTATATATGTTTTTTGGTATGAATTCTTATGGTTCTGAAGTACAAGCAGTTCAGATGCCATAGCAGGTTGGAGCATAGAGTCCTAATAAACTGAACAGAATGAACAGAACAGTCTCTTTTTCATATTTATCATCTTTTTCTGGGCTTAAGTTTCTTCAAAATATATTTTCAGGTAGCTACCATAAGAATAAAGAAACTAGAAGAAAACATTGAAGCAGAGAGAGCAGCACATTTGGAATCCAAATTCAATTCAGAAATCATCCAGGTAAACTTATTGCTAAATATTCTGTGGAAGTTTACAGTGAAGCAGCTGATGAAGTTCTAAAGATACAATTTTCCAAAAATATGAAGACTGCTTACTTCAGGTGAAGACACTAGATCGTTTTTTTATGTGACAAGAGTCTTAAAGTTGTAATAACTGATACATAAGGGAATGGAATAATAGTAATGAGAGAGAGTATAAAAACCTGTTTTTCAGGGAACTTTAAAAATTATTGGAATGAATATTAAAATAAATTAATTTCCCAGCTGTAAGTTTGAGGAAGGAATTTCCTCTAGTGTTTAAACAGTGTGGGGAAAGGAAATTTTCCACAGTAGTTAAACACTATAGTACTATTTAAATATCCTGCCCTATATTTTTGAAAGGACGCTTATTAGAACTATTTAGAGATTTCGTACGTACATTTGACTTTTCTAGGTGTGGGAACTTAATCAATGCTCCATGAAACTGCTGCTGCAAATATGATTATTCAGAGTAGATTTCAGCTTCAGACAAAATTATATCAGCAGTTACCAGTAAAAATTGATTATATGAGAAAACGTAGCGGACATAGTTGAGTATTAAATCTTTCTATTATTAAACTATCACACAGTGTTTCAACTAGTAGGTCAATCATGGTTTATTTTAAAAAGCAAGCATGAAAAATTTAAATGACAATTGCTTAGTGATCATACATTAAGTATCAAGTCTTTCACATTTGACTTTCTAGAAACTAAATTAAAAAAGGAATTTTGGTATTTTTCTGTTATTTTCTGGGTAACAAAAATAATACTGCCATTCTTCAATTAGTTATTTTCTTGTTCTCATGATCTTCTCTGTTTACAAGCACTTATATTTTTTTAAGTGACCATTACACTAGTAGAAAGGAAAGATTTTTGTTATTTTCATTTCCTCCCTCTCCTTTTACAACATACAAAGGAACTGGGAGGGCAACATTCTTTAAAGTTAGAGACTTCTCTTGTTTGGATGAATGACTGATAAAGTTTTCTTCCTCATTGATACACATAGATTTTTCAAGCATGCTTTTTGCTAAGGGGAAATATAGCCTTTATTTACTGTTAATACCACAGTTTCGTGAGTCCACTTGAAATACAGAATTCTCCTGGCAAATAATTCCCCTCACTAATAATTAAAACAAACAAATGAACCCAGGCACTATTAAAGGAGACTTAAGAGGTGCTTTTGGTCAGCGTATCGCATCATTTGTCTCAGTTCTGTACTGACTGTATTCATACAGTTTGCATGTGTTCAGCTCTTTCTCTCTCTAAAATTTTATTGTCCTAGAATATAATTATCTTTGAAATAGAACAGAACATGGAACAACATTGAAGATCATAGCAGTTTTTCTAACTTGCTTTAATTTCTTTCTTATCATTTGATAGTTAAGGATTCGAGACCTTGAAGGAACTTTGCAGGTGGAAAAAGCCAGCCAAGCAGAAGCTCTTTCAAATTTGGAAATCATCAAGAAAGAGTTCAAAGAGGTAGAAAATGCATATGAGAGAGAAAAACGCAATGCCCAAGAGAACTTGGAAAAACTCAGTATGTAAGTTATCTTTTAAATTTATTGTAAGGTGGCAGTAGACAGCTTGTGTACCACTTGCAGTTTACATTCTCCATAGTTTCCAGTTTCTAGAAAATAACACAATCATGTACTCTACCAAACCTTGCCAAGGCTCAAAATCTGGCATTCCATCAGTAACAGGTCCATACTGGTAGGCATTTGTGAAGGTAAAGAAAATAACTGATCTATGTTATAGATTATTTGACAAAGCAAAAATGTTAAGAGGTCCAGCTGTCAGTGTCCTGTCTCCAGTAGTGTCTGGGTGCTTGGGAGGGGGAGTAGGAAGACATATGGAATGTATAGAACATATTTTTTTCTCTATGCACTTGCATTATTATGAAAACACTACTTCTCACCTCAGCAAGCTAGATGGGCCTCTAAGACTGCTGTTTGGAAGTGGTGGATTATTTATGGTGAATAATGTTAGTTTTCAGCTTTTGGATAAACGTGGAAAGTTTCTGAACTGGTAAGGAATAGATAGGGAAAAGGGTGAAGTGTGTGAATATAAACAAAATTCTTTGGGCTTCCTGCCCTACTCAGCCCAGCCTGCCATGTCTATAGTAACAGACAAGTTTGGAAGAATGGCTTTGTTGTATTCCCCAGGCAGATGGGAGGATGCACAGTACTAAGCAATAAATGAAGGAATCTTCTTCCCTGGCTGAACCAAATAGTTTCTGGGGAGAGAAAATTTCAAGGAAAAGAATGGTATTGGAAGATAGAGAACTAAGTAGTAGGTGAAGTGAAGGATAGTAGTAGGTGAAGTCTAGGGGAAGAACAGTTTAAAGTTTTTTAAAAGGGGGTGGGTACAGGGTGGGGGAGTGAGAAGAGATTCAAGCTGAGAGAATGAGTTGGAAAAAGAGGTGGTAGCTCTTTCAGTCTAGGTTTAGGTGGATCTTTACATGTTAGTATTTATGTTGATTTACTTATACAAGTACTAGCATAAAGCAATGGAAATCGATTTTCCTGAAAGTTAGGTGAGTTTGTCTGTGTGCCTTTCTGAGAGTGCTGAATTTAGCCCCTCTCTACATGATTGTAGAGATGTTCTTAGTAACATATTTGAAGTGTTATATCCTGTGTTATAAACATATTGGAGCTTTGCATGAAAGTAATGCCAAAAGATGTCTGAATGTGAGATTGTGCATTTAGGCAAACCAGGTTTACATAAAACATCAGTTTTTTCTTCAAAGAAAAGGAAATGTATTTTAAAAATTTGTGGAAATGTGTGAAATACATCATGATAGTCATCTGCTATGATTCTTCAGGACGATAACAGTCTTTACACCTGAGAAGCTGACTGAGTATATTTTGAGACTGTCTATGGTCCTAAAAGAACAGTAGTTAGTTAATGGGTGATCTCGTCCTTTCTAGTTGTTCTTGTTTTGAGCTTGAGTTCTTTGACAACAGTTTATAGTCATTAAAATAATACCAAGCTTTTTGTCTTTGCTTGAAATGGAGAAGACCTGTACCAATGATTTGACATTTTATTTGTTTCGAAAAGACCCCGGCAACCCCTTTGTGTTTGAAACAACCTTATTTGGAGAAATGGTAGTTGGGTCAGTAGTTCTTCTTAACAAGCAGCTTTATATTTGTGTTCTTCCTGTATGTAACTTCTTATTCTTACCCAGAATATGGTCCTTCCCCCCCCCCCCCCCTTCCCCGTGGTAGCTTTCCATTTTCCGGTGATCCAGAAAATAAGGAAAAACAATTTTACAGATAAAACCTTTCTCTTCCCTTCACATTTAAGATTTTTCTTGAACTAGTGTTCTTCCAGTGCTTGTTTCTGGACTGTTTCTTCAATCCTAATTGGGTCTAATATTCTGAGATTCATCTTTGTATTTGAGGCTCCTCCAGCCAAATTCAGCATCCTCAAACAGAACACAGGACTTTCTGTTTTTTCTTGGCAAATATCTGTTGAATTGGAGTCTAGGACTCTCTAATCTCTCTTGTCAACATTGCAACCATAGCGTGGCTTTCTGTAATCAGTCAGGGAGCTGTTAGCTTCCAAGAATCTGCACCATTTACTCTTTCCCTCTGGATGTTTTTGACATTATTCTTCAGTTGTTTCTGCCCAAGCTCAAGAACTGGCCCTTGAATAATATGAGCATTTCACGACTGGCTTCACGACTGGCTTCACATCTCTTGCGCTCTGAAAGAAAACAAGTGGATTTGCCCTGCTGGTTTTTCTTTGAAGTGCAGGGTAATGAGATTCATGAACTGGAGATGGTGCAAACTTAAGTGTGCAATTAATAGGGTCATAGAAATTGTATCTATGACTTTTGAAAGTGCATAACTTTTGAAGTGCAGAAATGCACTGGTTTTTACCTCTGTAGCGGTTTGGAAAATGAATGTGAATATGGTCACATGGTTCATATTCAGCTTTGATTTAGTCACAAATAAAGGGTTAAAGTTACTGAAGATTGCTTGTTCTGATTTTATTATTTGATGTGGAATGAATATGGAGTCATGAATTCTGTATAAGTTGATTTTAAAAATACAGTAAAATATTTTAATATATTGTACATACACCAGAAATGTAAAATACACATTATGTAAACATACTAAGTCCTGAAAAGAAGTGCTATTAGAACTGCTATATTTTACCCTAGGAGTTACATACCAGTAACACAATTTGAGTCACAGGATTTCTGCTGCACTTGATATTTTAATGCTCTTCCTTGTCTGTTTTCAGTTTTCCTTTTTAACTTTGATCAAAACTGTTTTCTCAGGTTAACTTTTATCTCTGTTCAACTGGGACTTCTGTTTACACTAGGTAGTCATTACATTGTTGCAGCAAAAATTTAGAAACAACTTCAAAATTCCTGTGTATCTAGTTTCTCCACTCTGCCATACTTAGGGGCTCTTGCCATTAGCATGTACTGAGGTCCTTTGGTTTCTCAGAGTAGGTGTCAGCAAAAATACCTAGAAAATTAACCTGGAGAAGACATTGTGTGATTCTCAGGAGTGAAAGAAAGACTTCCTCAAAGACCTGAATGTTGGGAAATTCTTTGCAAATCATCAAGTAGCTTTAGTTATGCATGCTTATTTAATCTATTGTATACTATACTCCTGTTCCTTTATTTTAACAAGTTCTTATTTTCATGTTTCTACAAGATGTTTTATCTTAGATATCTGTGTTTGGTAAGATCTTTCCATTTAGACTCTTTTTGCCCTCACAGAAAAGTCATAAAATGTCTGTCACAGGGCACCTCACCTACATGTTTTTTAGAAGAGGTGTGAATGGTTGGTTTCATAAGAGTATCATCACAATAGCCCCCCATTCCCCCCCCCCAAACTGCACATACACTTAAGTTTCTTTAAGAAATAAAGGTCGTCAGAGCATTCCATTCCTGTTAATTGTATTATTTTCTCAGCTGAACAAAGAGATTTTAACCCAAGAAGTGGTCTCATGTAGAGCACTGGCTATACAAGAAATAATGCTGACCAATTGTTGCCATGTGGAGCGCAACTATCACTTTGCATGTTACTTGCTTCCTTATTGACTATAAGTAGTCTCTCAACCACTTTGTATTTCTTCTAAATACTTTTAAAATGCAAATGATATTTTCTAAATCAGTCAGTATCAGAGTGTTAAGGCCTGAATTTTTGTTATTAGTATGATATGTTTTGAGAATCAAGCGATAATAAGGATAAAATCTAAATCAATTAGAATTAGAAGCATTTTTGGTGGTGGCTTAAACATTGGCTTAGGAATTTTGTAAACCATTAAAACTTTACAAGTTTTACCACAAGTTTTTATTTTTTTAATATTTTAAATTAGTAATGTTAGTTAAAAATTATTAAAATCTGCATTAAACCATGCATATGGATAATTTATAAATATTAAATTATATTCAACTGTGTGGCATTCAATAAAATTTGATTCTATGTGAGAATCTTTATCAAAATGTACAAAGCTATTTTTTTGAGAAACAAAGGTTTTTTTTGTGTGTTTATAATAATTACGGAACAAGACATTATGGACTTCTTAGAAAAATGAGGATAACTGTAAACAAACAAAAACCCAAACCTCAAAAAAGGTATTTTTTCTTTAAAGAATATAAATTCTTTGTCTGGAATTATTTTATAAAATATCTGACCATGTTTTTATTATGGTTAAGTAAGTGTTAATTTAACACTATGGAATATGGTTCTTACAGTTATGGTACCAATTGTATTAGAGATTTTTGGTGTTAGTGCTTAGAAAGAAGTAAGTACTCGTGTTACTAAAATGCAACAAGACCCTTAAACAGCTTTTTTCCCTTTTCCTCTAAATTGTATAATTCTATCCAACACTTCTTTCCCAGGAAAGCAGATTCTCTCTATCTTTGTTTGGTTTTGTTTTGGTACAACAAATAATTCATGCCTACTTAAAACGCCTGTTCATTGGTTTTGTGTGTTAAATTGGGTACCAGAATAATCTCTGTCTAATATTCAACCAGTGTTTTTCACTGCTTCAGATCATCTGTTGATTCAGGCAATTACTTGTAACAGCTTTTGCCAACTGAATATTTTGAAAATTCTGTGCTCTCAGAGAATGCGCATCTTCCCATGTAACACAAACAATTGGAGGTCTTCTTAACAGAGCTTAAAGAAACAGAAGCAGCCTATCCAAAGAACTTTGTCTATCCAAATTCCTGAATTTCCAGAGCTCCATGAAGATAGGTAATGAAGGTCAGGCTTTCTCTCAGATAGATCATCAGTGTACTCAGTTCCCTTGAGATGCTTTTATGTGGTGGGCATGTACTGCCCATTTTGTTTTCTCTCCTTTTTATGCTTTGAAATATACAAGTATCAGTGGTGTCAGTGATTGCTTTCCCAAGATCCCTTCAGAGAGAAGACCAAGAACCTTTGATCCACCTACGTTTCAAGGCTGTGGTCCTGGGCTTCAGATGGTGCCTTTTCCTTTCAAGCCATGGTTTGACACCATAACATATTTTCCCTTCTCCTGTAGGAGTCCTATAAGTTTGTCTTTAAGCCCCTGTCTTGGAAGGTCTTTGAGACTTCTATTTGTTGAGCTAGAACACTTCTATATCTTATTAACTAGACTTGGTGTAGCATAAATGATGACAAAGGCAGAAACTTTATAAAGCTGTAAGAACTTATTTTCTCAGAAAAAAAAGGATGTAGTGGCTGACACCAAGCAAACAGACTTTTCTGCGTTGCATAACTTATTAATTAGCTCCAAATCCAGCAGCACTATGTAATTTGGAAGCAACTGGGAATTTGGCTCTCCCTGTGAATTTTCTTTCCTTGAAGAGAGAGAGCGTGCTGTAAAGTAAATTGGAACTCCTTTTGCTGTATTTCTTAGAGCTATGAGGGTAAGAGTGACTTTTGAGGACAGGAACAGACAAATTCTTTAAGAATAAGAAGTAAACATACTGCAGCTGAAAGAAAGTATTTTAGAGAGGTTGAAGAAGCAGCATGTAGGTAGGTATTTTGAAGACTGATGAAGTACTATTTAAACTAAAAGATATTTTGAACTGTAAGAAATAAGCTAAAGATCAAATGTGATAATATTGTTTCAAAAGTTTGAAAGTCAGAAGAACTTTGAGCACATTGGATTACTTTCAGTTCTAGGGAGACAACAGTTATATGAGAAGAGACAAGAAAGAGAAACCTAGATATTACTACTATTAAGAATTATGTCATAGAATAATTCAAGTTGGAAGGGACTGTGGGAAGTCTCTAGTCCAACCTTTTGCTCAAACTAGGATCAGTTATGAGATCAGGTTCCTCAGGAGATGGCTCAACCTCTGTGGGACCCTGTTCTGTTTCTTATCTGTTTTCATGTTGAAAAAGTTTCTCCTTATCTCTAGTCTGAACCTCTCCTGTTTCAATTTGTAACTACTATCTCTTGTCCTTTCTCTGTGAAGGGCCTGGCTCCATCTTCTTGATACCCTCCAAAACCTAAGAGAAGGTTATGTTAGGTCCCTCTGAAGCCATCTCTTCTCCAGGCTGAATATGGCCTTTCATTCAGCCTCTTCTCATATGGCCTGCACTCCAGCCCCCAACCATCTTGGTGGCTCTTCGCTAGACTCCCTTCAATTTATCAACATTTTTCTCATATTGGGGTCTCAAAGCTGGCCATTCTTCCAGATGTGGTGCAATGAGTGCCAAGTAGAGAGTGATAATCACCTCCCTTGATCTACTGGCTGTGCTGCTATTAATACAGCTTAGGATGCTGCTAGCCTTTTCTGATGCTCGCTTTTGTTTAGTTTGCGGTCCACCATGATCTGAAGGTCTTTTTGAGAAGAGCTTCTCTCCAGCCATATTGTTGCAGGGGGCTCTTCTGTCCTAAATGCAGGACTTTGCATTTTCCTTGTTGCTTTTCATGAAACTCATGTTGGCCCATTCCTCCTGCCTCTCTAGGTCCTCTGAATGGCAGTGACCTTTCCCTAGAGTGTATAGACTGTTCTCCCAGTTACCTGCACTGGTAACTAAAAAGAAGATACCTCTTCTTGGCAGACCTTTCTTGGAAGGAATGTAGAACCTTTTTCATTTAAGGAATGCAGCTTTTGAAGTCTTATGGCATGCAAACATCACGTGTTGTTGATTATATTTAAAAGTATATAGCACACTTGACAGAAGTATTTTTGATAAAAGTGTTTTAATGCTGAAATTTTTCAGATTAGAAAGAGAGTATTTTTCCACAAACAAGCAGCTGAATGAGGAGATTGAGGAAAAGAAGAAGGTAATTACAGACCTCTCTGAGAGACTATGGGATAATGAAGAAAGTTCCAAAGAATTACAGAATGAACTTACAGTGGTAAGACAGAAGCCCTATGGCACTTATTCTTTAGGTTTTTTAAACATAGTGTGAACTTAAAATGAGTTTGTTGCACTGAGCAATGAAAAACCTCTGCCATTGTGTTATTCTGTGACTTTAGTCATGTTACTTTACCTCCCTGTCTTTGTTCTGTTAAAAATTAATAAATGAAGAGCTAATTTGAAATGATATACTGTGTTTTTAACTTAATAGTTATCTGAAGAAAACAATTATTTCAAAACTATGGCTATGCATGGAAAAGTAATTTGTCTTTATGTTCCTAGAGAAGAGGGTGATGGCTATAGACATGGATTGTGATTCCTTTTAGAGATATTTTGTTTTTTCTTTTTCTGCTCCACCTTTTTCCTTCTCCAAGCTTCATTAGCTGCCCTTGTAGGTTTATTTCAATTTCACATAACATTTTGTGCTTAATTATAAATATTTGGCTATACAAATTGCTTAAAAATTGCATGTTTGAAGGTGACAAAGCAGAGGGAATTTTTTTGTTTTGATGTGGATTTAACATTTTGGGCGTATTAAATTTTACTGGATTATTTTCTAAAATCTTTTTCTTTTGCAATATGATCAGTTGGGGTCTTCTTTCTCTATCTCCCCTTGCCTCCAGTTTGAATAAGAGTTTCCCCATACTGATGCATAGCAGAAGGGACGAAGTAAAGACCTTATGCAATATCTAGAAAACCTTCTGTCCTTTTGTTGTGTGGGAGCATGAGTTTCAATATTTCTATACTTAGCCAATGTAAACTCTTGATACTGCCTTGCAAATTTCTCCTCTTTCTATCTCTTGAAGCTGTGTGTGTGGAAAGTAACTGTGGTCTATACCATGCTGCTGACAGATACTGTGCTAATAAGTGAAGAGCAGCAGGGACTTACATCAAAGGATCTTCAGGCTTTTTGCTGTCTTTGCTTCCACTTACCAGAAAAATAGAAAAGGTTTAAGGAATAATTTGTTTGCAGACTGTAGACAACTACATGATGAAAAATGGATTTAAGTAGACAATTATTATAATTTCATTGGCTATAGATAATCAAATAGATAAAATTTTCAAGTTACATAGTGTTGAATTAGAAATGGAACCTATAAATGACGGTAACTCCCTTATGGAGTAAATTTACTTAAGGGTTGTGGATTCTCTACCATTGATCTTAAAATCAGTACTGCATGTAATTTCTAGAAGTGTCGTATATTTTAGTTCATCTAGGAATTAGTTCATGGAGATCCACAGCCTACATTTATAAACAAGTCTGATAGGTTGTTGGGATCTGCTGACTAGATGATTCCTCTTCATTTTGTAATCTGAAAATAGAGCAACTGAAAGAGCTGTTATGATGTTTTGTACATAGGTACTTTGATTTCTCGTGTATCAGTCTCTGCTCTTCTTGCCAATATTTTAATGCATTGCTTCTACAACTGGCACTTGCTCTTCTTTCAAAATTGCATTGGTTGGCCATTCTTAGAGTAATTTACAAAAGTTGTGAGTATGAATGGCAAAGCATTCACCTATTCAGTGATTTCAGAGAGCAATGATTACTAGGTTTCAAGTGACGCCAAATGGTTCATCTGCCCTTTTAGTCTTGGAAGCTATGGAATTACTCCATATGTTGTTGCAGTGCTATCACTCCCCAGACAGATTGGTAAATAATAAATTGAAAAAACAGATAAAGTTGGTAGTCTTTATCATCTTCCTTTTGGGAGGTTTACAACTTCTTCCATCCAAGTGTATTTTAATGTATTAAAAGATATTTGCTGGCCTAGTTAATTAGTAGAAGTCGTCTTATCTGGCACACAAAGAATAAGAAGAGACAAAAACAACTGTGTCTCATAACTATTGTGCATAGTGACTGGAACTTATTATATATAAAATATGATATTTATGAATATACAAACTCAAAGTTTACAAGCTTCTACTAAGAACCTTGGTCACATGCTAACTCTGTGATAAGAATTTTCCTTTTTATTTTGTGTTCCTTAGTAAAGTGTGTGTTATATCTTGACAGATTAAAATTTCGGGAGAAAATTCTGGTTTTGGCCAAGGGTTTTGGTAATGGCAACATCATTAAATGGGGTACTCAAAATGAGCAGTATGTTGCTGAAAAAGAAAAGAGCAGAATAGATTGTCTCAGTTAAGAGAAAAGTATCTTGTTCACACTGGACTGGTTGTTTTAAGTGTTACATTGGAATGATTTCAAACCACAAGACCATCTTGAACAGGTAAAAAAAATATTCATTTGTTGGGCAGTTGTATTACTTGTCCCTATGGAATTAGATTTTTATTACCTTGGATAGCTTAATATTTTTCCTGAAGACTTTCATGTTTATTTGGGAAGCAGTAATGACTGTGTGTGGCCTTGTTTACTCAGTCTGGAAAGCTTCTTGCCGTTTTTCTTCCCAAAATGAAAAAACAGAAGGTTCTAGCAAAAACTAAATATAGATAACATATTGTTATCAGGCTTCCCTACACTCATACTGAAACTGTGCCTTCTCTTCCTTTCATTTTTCCATCCTGCTTTCTTGGCCCATTCATTACTCTTATATTTTATATTAGTGTTCCACATCCTGAATATGTCCTTTGCACTGCAGACTGATAACCTCATGTTCTGTGGTTTCTCATTGTGCTACTGTAATACAAGATAATGTTTGTAAACTGTTCAGGAAATATTACCAAATCAGTGAAGGCTCTTTGGTTTTGGAGAAGCAGACTTATATGGGGACCAAATACATTCTCTGAAAACTTCTTATATCAAAAAGAACATTTTTCTTTATGGCTCAGTTCAGTATATAGTAAAGTAGTTATGCTGCTTTTAATTTTAAATATCAGCATGTTGCAGAAGTTTGCCAGAAATTTGCATGGATCAGTGTGATAGGATCTGTTAGTATCAAACACAACTGCTTATGAATGTTCAGCATGGCAAGATCTCAAGATTTCCATTGTACTTTTACTAAGGAAATTGGTCTCAGGCTTATTGTTATTTCCAGCAAGGGTTTTAAGAATTTGTTGGTTGAAGAACAGGAATTTGGAAGAATGACCATTGTGGTTCAGAATTTGTTTTAAGCTGGAACAATGCCAGCTGTATTCCTGCCCCATGAAAAGAATAAGAGGTATCTTGAATAGTTTTAAAAGTTACTCAGGATATTTAGATTTCTGGCACCTAGTGGTGGATGATCTGTAGTTTTTAGTAGCGAACAAGAGGGAAACCTTTGCTTTATGAGAAATGTGTATTGAAATTTGGGGAACTTGCCAATTCACTATAAAATGTATTAGGAAATTGCAGTCATTATGAATAGTGTATTTTAGTGTAAATGTCTTTAATTTGGATGCATTGTGTTTTCATTTCCTCCTCCTTGTAGAGATACTATCAGGAGTAGTATAATTAGTGTGTAGTAGTGTAAGGGATTACATTCGAGGCTTGTCTGTCTTTGCCTGGTGGCATATCGGTCTCTTTCTCTCACAGGTGTGCATGAACGTAATGTACGCATACTGTGTATGTTTAGACAGCCTTCTATATTATTACAAGTTGAAAGTCAGGACTTAACGTGTTTGTGAATGTAGTTCCTGTACATTTGCAATAGCCATTATAATATATTTAATGTAAAAGCCATTATGAATAACACTGTCTTAAGTATTGATTGAACAGAAAATAAAACACCCTAAAGATTATGATTTTGCTGTACAAATTCTAAGGAACAGAATCTGCTACTCAAAGGCAGAGATGTGAATCTAATGTAGATAATTTAGTGTGTACAGAGATTTTTGTTTCAACAGTTAAAAATCAAGAGGCAGTCTGTGTTAATTGAGTGCTAATGGTTGTTAAATATTTTGTTAGCTTGATTCTTGTTTTGCTTTCTTTAACTTCATGGCAGAGTATTCCTAATACCCAGATAATAGTTCCATTTTTGTTGCAATTTAGGGAGAACTTTCAGTCTATAAAATAGACTGAAATAAGTAAATAAAACCCATTGATATCAAGCATATGCTTAAATGATCTTTTAAAAAGAAACCAATTTCATCATTTGCTCTGAAAGTGAAGATGTCAGTCAAACCCTGATGTCCCAGCATTTGAAGATAGGCATCTAAAAAAAATGTTTTAAAATTGCCAGGTTTTGATTATTTTTTGGGGGGGGAGGGGGGCGCTTAAAAACAAAACCAAAGAAAAGCTTCACAAAATTGTCTTGCACAAAAAGTTTGTTACAGTCCTCTTTAGGGGACTAGAATAGTTCCAAATAAAACGTGAGCATTTTTGAGGAATTTTATTTCAGGTGATTAAGACTGAAAGACTAAATTTCTTAAGAAATTTTATTTAATTTACCTGTGGCTGGACACTTTTTCAAGGCACTTCTACAGACTTCTGAAATTTCTAGCTATTGTAAGAAAATAAACTGGATGAAGTATTTAGTAGTTGGATAACTTAAGCAAAAAGAAATAATAGACTGAGGAGGGAGTTTGATAGTGGGGAGTTGGTTTTCTTTTTATCATTCATGCTTGGCTGCTTAATGTTTGTGCCACTTTTCTGTTATACAGAACATCTTTCAAGTAAAATGTATTTTTTGTCGACTGTGGAACAGCTTTTTGGAGCTTATTTTTATAAATGCTCTGCTTTGTTTCCTTAAATATCATGCATGGTAAACATTCTGGCACTTTTGTAAAGCACTTATTCAAGCAGTAGCTGAGCATACTGTTTTTTGGTGGCTTTGTGGGTAGTTCTAACTTTGGCACTTTCTCTGGCATCTCAACACAGGGCTTGTACTACAAACCGAGTAAGTGAATTAGTCCAAGTGCAAAGAGAGTCACAGAAAAACAAACAGGAAAAACCCTGTAATTGTTTCCAACAGGGCAGGCAATGCTCCTGGGAAGATCCCTCTTGGAACTTTAGACTGCAAGACTAAACCCAGGTTCACTGATTTAGGAGGGTGGTTCACATCCATGCAGGCTTCCTGCTACCTTCACATTCTCCAAGCTCATGAATGGTCCATCCCAAAGAGGACAGCCATGGAAATCAAGCAAAGTCAGCAAAGAAGCTTGCTTTACAAGTGTACCTTCACTCCTCTCTGCTAGAATGAGCCGGTAAACATACTCCCCTTAAGTAAAGGCTTTAGATCTCTGTCACCCTATTTCCCTTTTGAAGCTGTCTGGAGAACACTCCCACAAGTAAATTCCCAGTAGTTCTACAGGAACGGCGTCCCCTAATACAATTGGAAAGTTGGGCAGGAGTACCAGAGGGTAGGTAATCTCACCTCCTGGAATAGCTGAATCTGAAAGAAGACGGTTGATTATGTTTGACTTCTACACTCCTGTGGAATCCATTTCCCTTTTGAAAGTATAGAGTAGTTATCAATAGCGTCTGTTCAGCCTGAAGAAAAGAAAGCTGAGGGAGATCTGACTACTGCCATCAACTAGCAAATGAGTGCTTATGGAGATGACAGAACCACACCCTCCTTAGAAGTGCACAGCAAAAGGATGAGAGGAAACGCACAAATTTTGGAAAGGGAGATTCTAGTTAGCTATATGGGGAAAAAAGATCACACTGAGGATGGTGAGATATTGGAACAGGTTGCCTGGAGGGATTGTAGAATTTGTGTCCCTGAAGATACTAAAAATTGACTGCACAAGGCCCTGAGCAACCTAACCTGACTTTAGGGTTGACTGTGCTTTGGGTGGGGAGTGGGACCAGATGACTTCCAGAGATTCTGTCAGCTTAAATTATTCTGTGATTCTATGACATTATACATTCTTATTAAATACCTCTCAGTGAGATGCAGGAAATCAGTTTTTATGTTTAGACCCTTTTGGATTCATACCTATGCTTAGATTTCCAACATTGTAGCTTACACAGTTTTTCTTAAATTTGTAATAACAGGAGAGATTGATTCAAAACAGGAGTTAGAAAGGAAGGATACTAAATTGTTTGCAGCTAAAGTATAGAAGAACTGGCTAGTCAAAGGAATTTCCTTTTGATCTTTGATACTGTGGAGAAAGACTGAAATTGGCTTAGAGAATGTAGATGCAGCCAGCAAATAGAGCACAGAGAAGTGGTAAAGACTAAATAAACTGTAATATACTGACTTAGTGGTGGTAAATTAACTAAACTGAATGAAAAAACTTGGATGGGGAGATAGAAGAATTCTCATGTTTGATCTTTCCATGGGAAAAGATTTTTCTGGGAAGATTTAGTCTGACCTTGTTTGTACTGGAGTGTTTAAAAAAATTATATTAAAAAAGAGAGTATTTATTTTATTGTGATACTGATCATGTTGTTACACTTTCTTATTTGTAATATGTGCAGTCTTTGAGATGATATCAGTACATTAGGGCAAATGATTTTAATGTATTTGTGTCATACAAAATGTTATCTGGAATTCAGGAAATACAAGCTCTATTTATATAGAGAATGCTATATAGAGAAAAAATAAAATTATTTATTTTTGGATATATACAGAAATACTTCATAAAGAATGTTGAAACTGTAGTGGAAATTCTCACACAAGGAAAGGCGTGTAAATGCTACAGGGGACCTAACACTGAAATACGCATATGAATAATATATTAGTTGATATACAGTACATATAATTAAAATTGAAAGAGTAAAGCAAATTTATAAAATATTTAAACTGAATAGTGAAGAACACTGCAGAGAATTAGCTTGCCAGTTATATGCTACCAGTATCTAGCAGTTTTCTCGGGGAGGATGTTTCCTACGCTTGAGAAATTGACCAGATCCTACATATGCAATGAAACATAGTTGAAGCAATAGTTTATAGGTATTATAGAAAACAGAGCAGGATTCTTCCCAGTGCGAAGAGGGTAAACTTCCATAATAAAATAAAAGTGGCAATGATTGAAATAGGTGTTATAATTTAGAATAAAAATAAACTGAGTAATTAAGAAGAGTAATGAGGCATCTTTAAACATAAGAAAATTATGAAGAGATAGTTAAATCTAGTTTCCTCTTGACCTTTGCTTTTTTTCTTGCAACTGTCCAGATGTATCACTTTTCCTCAGTGGGCTGCTAAAATTATAGGTTTCTTTGAAAAGTGGAACCTACATATATCCCTCCACAGAAGTACAATAGGAACTTCGTTCTGCCTGGAGTCATGGATGTATCTGTAATATAAGTCTGTGAAATCTTCAAGTTTTAGTATCAGATGTAAATTGAAGTTTGATACAATGTTTTTATTTCAGTGATAAATCTCTGCTATAAAGCCTTTCTGCCTTCAGAATAAAACCAGTGTCTTCTTTGGACAATAGGCTGCACTCAGTGAAGTTCTTACTTTAAGAAAATCCAGTTCTAGGAGCTGGAGGACTCTGCTGCTTCATATTCCATCTATCAGGAGAAGTTTTTGAGACTGGAGAAATTGCTACCAAGCATGGAAGACATTAACAATTGAAGTAGGCAGGTTTGCAATGAGAGTAGGTGTGGGATTTGACTGAGTGCCAAATCATGGATTTCCAGCCTGTCTGCCAGTAGTTTGGTGTCTTTCTGGATGCCCTTGTAGGGCGTAACAATAGATTTCATTGCTTGCATAAATAGGCAGCAATTAATTAGCATTTGTGATGATATTTTTAAAGCAGAAAATTAAGACTGGATTTTAAAATGACCAAAAATGTTGTTTATTTTGACTACCGGAAGCCTTTAATTCTGTTTTAAATGTGTTTCAGGGTTCCATGAAATCTTGCATTACTTATTTGTGATGTTTTGTTAGCTATCTTGATTCAGGAAAAAGGGCTGATAAGAAACATAGCAGGAATTATTTAAAGGAGAACAAAAATATCACTATGATCTGTATTTCTTCTGTTTACTATTTTAATGGGTTTCTTTTTTCCCCTTCTTGTCTTGTCTGTATCTCCTGTCAAATAAAGGCCAAGAAACACCAGGCCTTTCTAACAGAGACGTGTGAAAACAACATGAGAGAGCTGGAGTTACTCTTGGACAGCTTTGCTATGTCAGGGCAGCGGACAGCAGGTTAGTTGAAGGTATAAAATGACAGATGCATCTGTCAATGTTCCAAAGTCACTACATTGTGGGAATTCTGCAGATGCCTCTTGCATTCCCTCTTCTCAACATGCTTTGATTTGATGACATGATAAGAGCAGTTCTCACAGCAGTCAAATGGCCTTGCTAGCTGAGAAGGGGTGACGGAATGTGGACCTGCTGTTGTCAGCCCAGAGCTTGATTTACAAATGCCGGGGTCTATATGATCGGTCAGAAAAGGGCTCACTTGCTGTGCTCTAAATCCAACTGAGAAAAAAGTCCTTACAGTATACCTGCAAAGGGAACAGATGTTTTGCCTGAACTGAGCCAAATTCTGAGGCAACCTTCAGCAACTTAAAGGTCATATATTCAAAAAGGTTGTGTAGGACACATGATATAACACACTACTTTTTACTGTTGTCTGTGAAATAGTATTTTATTGCATTCATTTGATCTAAAACCGTATAAATATTTCTCTGCTCACAAATAAAACGTAAGTTAGTGGTTGTCACTCTGTCTAGCTTTATGTATAATTATTGTATCAAACTCAACAAACTGCTGTATGCTTAAACATTTGAGATGTTGACTAACATAAATGGACTGAATTTTAACAGAAAAGCTAGTAATTTTTTTCAAGGTGAAGGTAAAATATTTTCCATTTAAAATCTTAATTTAAAACTGCATAAAAGTTTTCTACATAGTTCCTGTTAGAAAATCACAGACTAGATACAGAATGCTTCCAACTTACAGAGCAAATAAACTGGAAAAAAGGCAGCCTATTTTGCCTGCTCTGTAAAGCAGGTAAAAAATTTCTTAAAGAGCAAACACATTTATTTTATGTAGGCTGTGATAATACGTTTCGACTGTTTCTGTTTAAACACAGTAAACATAAATGGATGCTATAACACCTCTTAATGGAGATATACATATATATTTTAAGATATCTTTGGGGCCTGGTAATGTAATGAGTAAAGGAACTTCCTAGGTTTCCAGTTCACCATAAAAGCCTAGGCTTCAGTTTAAATCTGGGATGCATTGACTTCCTCACCTGGGCTATATAAATTTTTGTTTAGGAACTGGTATCAGTTTTGTTCTGTAATTATAGATGTAACTCCTGTAAGTAATACTTGTAGGTTTACTGAAGACACCTCAGCTCTTTCAAGCTGTATGTTTTCCTCAATCTTGCAAAGTTCCCCATGCCCAGAGGGGCTTCTGCAAGTCTGGAGGGAGCAGGATACTGCTGCCAAAGTGCAGTTCCAAAGCAATAATTGTCTTTTGGGTAGGTTTTCTGTTCTCCTTAGTGGTAAGCCTTTCAGAGAATAGTTTTGAGCTGTTCCTATCTTACTAGGGATTCAGTAACTTGTGTGTTAATTTGCTTTGTTATTTAAAGTAAACTTTGAAAGAACTTATTTAAATAAATCTTTTTTTAAGCTTCAGAGACTCTGTAGTAGCTCAGTTGAGGCGGAAGGTCAAACTTACCTGTCATGTGAATTGAGTCTTCAAAGCTAATGTTAAAGTAGACATTGACTAAAACGTTTGTTCTGCATGTTCACTGCGCTTCTAAGTGTGAAACTTAATTTTTTTAGGCTATTGTCTTACTGTGTTGTACTTACAGACTTGTTATGTAATTTAACTTTTCATGTTTACTGAAATGGGTAATATTTGAAGTAGGAAAATCTAGGAGCAAATAAAAATCAGACTTTTAATAAATTTTCATAGTCTAACTACCAGGAGAGGGGAGTTGGCCTGACACGAACCACAGTTGGCTGGGCAGTCATTCCTTCTTGTTTTAATATTTTTAGTTTTTATCTAAAATGGTTGAAAGATCTCACTCAGTATTAAAGGTCCTGTCTCTTCATTTAAGGGATAGTTCCTATACTTTTGGGGCCATATAGAAAAAAAAGATAAGCCTTTATGTTTGTAAAATTAACAAATACACATATTTAACAATTTTTTTTTTCAATACCCCTTCCAAAATAAGCTCAAACCTATATCTTTTCCCTTTTCAAGTGACCTTTAAAAAATGTTCCTCAGCATTGTTGTTCTTATTGGGCAATAGGCATGATGTTCAGTTTGTCATATTTTGTAGTTATTCAGCCACAAAGTTTGTGCTCAAGATTAGTCTTCATTTAAGGTAAAATGTTTTTGTGATTGCAGAAACATGAAAAAAGTGAATTGAATATAAATTGATAGTGTTATCCTCTTGAACCTGGCACTTCCCTGAAATTTGGCTCAAAAACTCACTTGAGTGATACTGACAAAATGTGCCATTTATTTATTTATTTATTTATTTATTGTTTCTCATTGCTAAAGTTTGACCTAGCAAGACGGCACTGTTTGGATTATCTTGCATGTCTCTTGCATTGTAGTTTGGAAATGAATGGCAGTTGGCCAGAATTAGAGCAATAGTCTTAGCTGAAAACAACTTCAGCTAGTCCAGGAAGGTAGAATCTGGTATTTTTGTTGGCAAACTGGGCTGTCTAGAAAATAGTGTTGCAGTCAAGGCAACAAATACCAGGATGGTACGTTTACTGGCAAGAGCCTGTTCTTGGCAAACTTGACCTAAATAAAGATAGTTCAGAGTCATGTTTCAGGAACAGCATTGCAGTTTGGGGCTTCAGAAATGAAGATGTATTATTTGACTTAATGAAAAAGGTGGGGTGGAAGGCAACCCTTCAATTTCCTTGAGGTATTATTTTAAACTGAGTTACAGCTGTGAGTTATAGCTTCTTCAGAGGTACAAGAAGTAAGAAAGAAAAGTATTTTGTTTCTTTGCAATAAAATGGCTGCAAAATGTTCTTACATTGGGTAATAGATAAGTCACTAATGTTTTTGAGAATACAGGGCTGGAGTCCTGTGCATATATAACTTTAGCTATGCTTAAGTGATAAAATCAATAGTATTGTAAGATCCTACAAATCTGTTTCTTAAATCTAAATAAAATCTAACCTTTTCACACAGGGTCAAATTCAAACAACTTATCTCAGGTTGTTTTTAGGTGTAATATATTGCTAAATTGGACAGCTCTAGCACTCACAGGTTTGGTTTGGGGCACTGGACTTCCATTAAGGAGAAGATTCTGCTACTCCCTAACTCTTGCAGGCCTTTAGATCCTGTCGTAAATACCTCTCAACCAGAGTACCTCAGATGACAGAGCAAAATTTCTATCCTTAGGGTGTGCATTCTTTTTAAATTGATGTGCATGTTGTACAGCAATTTTGCTCCTGTAACTGAAAACAATCTTACAAACCCACATTGGTTTGACTAAGTGCGACTTTGATGCTAACAGCTGACTGAGTCAAAGTGAAAAGCTCATATTCAATACTAAATAGTATTCAGCCATATTCTGTGCTTTCTGGTATTATCAAAATAGCTGGGAAAGAAGAGGGTAGTTAATTTAAAACTTAAATTTTCAGAATGGCTGTTGGCAATACTTTCTGATTTGCACACATACATAAGTTTTCTATTGACTGTTGTTGGTGCCCCTTATGGGTAGCCTATAGAACGGTCCTATCATTTATGTATAATGCTTTGAATAGAATATCATGCTTATTAGATAACACTAACCATAAAATTCTTAAAACAGCCAGCTTGCAAGTTCATAAGGGCATCTGTTCTAGCTGACAAAATTTTATGGGTGACCATGTCTGCCCAATGAAAAAGCTTAGAGTTCAATATCTGGTTTGACTTTATGAGACAGCCTAGGTAAACAGCTTTGAGACACTGGCCTTTCAGAGGTGGTAAACACCTGTACACACATTTAGTTCTACTGGGAGCTATGATTGCTTAGCATCCCTGGAAAGCAGATGCCTGTGATTTCGCGCTTCTTTTGTAAAATAAACCTGGTGTGAGGGTTGATAAAGTTAGTTCTGTTTATAAAGTTTATTAAAGACTTGAGGAAAAGGTGATAATGATCATCTGTTACAAAATAAGTCTATAAATGTTGCATAGTTCTATAAACAATACTGAGGAGAAAAAATCTGTCAATAACCTGCTATTTTGTTCTAACGCCAGAAAAACTGAAGAGGTTGTTCTTAGAAATTTAATATCAGCTGACATCTTGTGACCTCTTGATCAATATAGTATTGTTTTGCTTTCTTAGCACATTGTACTACTGGCTCTGGAATGCTCAAACTTATGTTCATATGTCCCTAATTAAGGCAACTAGATCAGAAGTCTCGACTAAAGGTTTAATAAATAAGTGTAGTGCGTATATAATGGATATATCAGCTTTAAGATTTATAATTGAAACATTATGTAGGACTCTGCAGACAGATAATAATTTTTTTTTATTATTTCCTTTGGAGTGAAATTCAAGATCATTTGAAGGGTTTTTAAGATCTCTCCAAGCATAACATAGTCATGTGATCTTTGGCTCAGTAAAGTTCTGAGTAAATGAAGTACTACATTATAATACGCACGCTTAGTCACAACAGCAAAATAATGGCAGGAAAAATGTAACATACTTAACTTTTAGGAAGCATGTTTTTCAAAGTGCATTTCTGTGTAGTTTTAATGTTGAATGATCTGACTGAATGACACAGACTTGACCACAGTTGAAATTATATACAAGACTGCATACTGAATACATTAGGTAGCAATGTAATCCAGAATTTGCAGTTCTGTATCTTGTATTAAAGCTTTTATACAAATGTCTATCAGCTGTATTTGTTATGAAAGTACGGCTGTTCAGCTGCATACCTTGTGGAAAACAAGGATGCTCTTCAATGTTCTGTATTGTCACTGTAGCCCTCCCTGATTTTAATACCTTCCCTCCAGTGTGAGTAGTTTTCTCTCTGTGGCTTTAAGGGCTTAGTTTTCATTCTGTATTTTTCTTCAGGCACTTGTAAGGACAAAGATAAACCTCCAAGCCCCTCTGTTGTTCTTGAGACTTTGAGGTGTACCTTGACAGATTACCAGAACAAGCTGGAAGATACATCTAATGAGGTAACACTTGCACTGTTTGGCTCTGTATGTATTGCCTTCAGCCTGCAGCAGTACATATTCTTTGCTTATAACAAAGGTCAGAAGAGTGGGAATGCTGAGCTGACAGCTTTGCATATACCAAAAGAAATAATCTCTGTCACTACTCTTTCTCTAAGCTTGCCCTACAGTAATGTTTCATTTATATTGAGAAGGGCAGATTGGTGTTTCATTTGTTGTTTTAATCTGTTGGGCTTATTATTTTCAGTAAACATTAATGAAAATGAGTCTTCTCTATCTAAGAATTTCAGTTAAGGATGATTATGTAAGAGTTTGATGTGCAATGTGTACTACAATAGTATTAAATACATAACACTTGAACCTGAACAGTCATTTGTATCACATATGTAAACATTCTTGCCCATGTGCATTTAAAAAGCAGCGTAATTTTCTGAGATCAGGCTGTTTATTTGATGAAATGTTTAATTTTTTTGTGCTATTTTGAGGTCTTTTCAGTAAAATAGTGTCTTGGCAATACTTTCTTCAAGATAACTAAGACAATAGTAGAAATATTTCAATTTTGGAAGTCCTCCCCTCAAAAAAACCCCTAATGTTTGTCATGCAGTCCTAGTAAACTTCTAGTTCACTGACTGGAAAGTCACAATCTTGCATTTATTTTCTCATTTGTATTGCTAATGTGATTCAGTTAATCCTCTTGAGTTTAAATGTTTTATGAATTTGTGGCTTTAAAGACTGTAGAAAGACGCTAAATACACTCTGTTAAAGCTTTTCTGTACAGAATCGCAATTAGTTTATTGCTGGATAAAATTGGCAAATACAGGAGAACAAGGTATAGCAAGATTATAAAAATGCCAGCACTGGTATATTTTCATTTCGAGGTTTTGTCTTTTGTTTTGACAAATGCACAGTCTAGCTAGTCACTCACAACATTAAAAAATGCATTAGCTTTGCCGCTTTTATTGGAAAAAGAATGATCTCCCACAAGACCTTTGAGATTATTCTAAGGGGCACAAAAATAAGTGACCATGGAAACAATTATACTTTTGTAAACAGCAAGCACTGTTAGGTCTCTCCCAGTGAGATAAGAGAACCAATGTGTATAGTAGTTATGAAACTCTTCTGAGACCCAAGTCTGGAAGCTGCAGAGTAACTAGGAACATACTACCCACAGCGAATTGTTATTTGGGAGGAGGAATGTCACATGATCCTCAGCCCAGTTGAAAAGTCGACTCAGCAGGCTTTGGCTTAGCGATGTGCTTTGTTGTGAAACTGTGCCAGAGACAGCAGTGGGGAGACCAAGGGGGTGGCTGCTAAGAAAGCAAAGAGAGTATTCTGACAGAAAGAAGAATGAACTGTCAAGGAAAATAAATCACAAGCAGAGCAGGACCAACTGATGACCTGCCACAAGACTTCCCAGTAGGACTGCATGTGACTGACCCTGAAGTTGTCATACAGAGCCAGAGATACACTGAGTACCTTCACAGTGCACAGAAAGGGCAGCGCTCTGTCCTTCTTGATTCCCTTCGCCCCCATAGGTACCACTGCTTCAGGCTTTTTATACATTAGATATGTTTTGTAATAAAACTGTTTTTAGAAAAATACAGTAAAAGGGACTATGAAGGGCACTGTGCAATTAAAATAGGATGTTGTAATACACAACAATAAGGGTTTAGTTTTGAGTAATTCTATAATGGTTATTTTGTACAGAAATTTCCAACAAGGCACCACATATTGATGGAGTTATTTTATATATATATATATATATATATATATACACACACCTGTATGTATACATGAAATATGCTGGTGAGCCTGTCATGTGTCACCTTTAAATTAGTGTTAAACATTAAGCGATTTGTTTTGCTTGTGTGACTGAAGGTATATGAGTGTTTTGTTTTTGATAGAGAATTAACTTTCACTTTTCCATACAGTGTAGAGACTAGAGTATGTTTGGGGAAGAGAAAGAAAGCTAGTAAAATAAAAAGAACCTTTGAAATGTTTCAGTTGCATTGCATAATTCACCACAAATATTTCTAAGGCTGCTCAGGTCTCCTGATCAAGATCAAACAAAAATATAATTTGCAAAGTAATCTGTAAATTTGTAAATGAGATATGTTACTTCTGATTCCTTCCTGAATGCTGAAGGGCTGGTAGTAACCTGCGCTATGTCTCTATTTGATGCCTTCTTTCAGACATAGTTGTTGCTAAGCTTACCATAAAGTAACTGGAGACATAGTGATGTGACACAGAAATAAATGACAATGGAAACAACTTATCTTTTTTTAGAAGTGAAAAGTGAAGCTAGTACACGTTGTGGTCATGAGCTATCTTGAAGGTGGTTGCTTTTAATGCCCCAAATAGTCACCATGCCTTTCTTAGGGGACATTGCAGCTACTTAGGGATATGTGAATACTATCCCCCATTTATTTAAAAAATAGAGACTACTTTTAGTCAGGCACTTTTTGCGAAGAGCCACTGACTTCAAAAGCTTGTTTTCTTAAAACACTTCTCAAATCATAATCTGGATTTATTAGATTTTATAGCATATTTCAAAGTGCTCTTTTTTGTCAGACATTTTGAGAGCGGATGGGAAAGTAGGCTGAGTTTAAGACTTTAGCAACTGCTATTTTATCTTTAATCATTATAAGTTATGTAGTGCTTCTTTAATGGTACATTAATCAGACTGTATAAAGGTTGTCAAAGGAATTTGAGATTTTTTTTTTTACACTTTTATATACAAAGTTTGTGCTTGAATAGTCAAGTGATTATGTATCTTTTTGGTAACAGCATGTTTGCTCTCCATCCTTTCACAGCTTGGGAAAATCAAGGCTTTGTATGAGAAGATGTCAACAGAGCTTGAGGTATCCAAAGAGAAAATATGTTCTCTAAGTCAAGACCTTAAGGTATGGGTTTATGAAATTAATATAGAAACAGAAAGCTCTACAAAAAGTATCTTCCTGGATATATGTTATTTTTGTTTTTTCAGAGTAAGTCTCTATATCATTGCATTCTGTTAAACAGCTTATTTAAGCTGCAGGCTTGTGTGAAGTCGTGTTGCCATATCATGGTTACAACCTATCTAAATCTACATAACTGAGTATTTCAATAATTGCACTTATGAAATAATAATTTGAAGTCCATTGTCATTTTGCAAAGTATTGTTTTATATTGAAATCAGCCTCAAGAATTTTTTTCTCTTAACTAACTGTGCGTATCTTTTTTCTCAAGAAAACTAAAAATGAGAAATGCATATAATTTCTTCTGTTCATACAAAAGCACATTTTATTTAATAAGTCCTTCCCTTATTTTTCTGGTTTATCAGAGAAATATTTTAATCAGATTTTGATTATGATATATCAGGTCATCCTTGACAGTTGTAGAATGTGCAGCCTAACGCTATTTAGAGTAAAAGGTGCCTGATACCTGACAAAAACACTTAAAACTCTTTTCTTTACTTCTTGAGTAAGAATTGTTTCTTGTCTCTTTTTTTTGGCTGACACATTAGTTTTGTAATGTCCTGTCTGGTAACCTCACTGGCTAAGGGAGTGAGGAAGTCCTGAGTTCCCCGTTAAATTTAATTTCCCAATTGGCAGGGTATTTTATTACTGCCAAAAAAAAGGTGAGGGCTCCCAACATTTCTCAGAATTTTTTGCTTGAGATGTGCTATACTTTTGCAACATTCATTGAATCTTAATGTTATTTTATACATGTACATGATCTCTTGTCGTCTGATCTGAACTTTCTATACTAACTAATTTATGTTCAGAACACTTAAGACTTCTGCTTCTGCTTTAAGACCTTTTTAAAGCACCTGAGAATTTTGCAGACCCATTGCAACAGATATGTGCACTCTTCGTGCAAAAGCTGAGTTTGCTACACATAGGATGTGCTGCTTTTCATGCAGTACACTTGTTTCTGATCTCTTTAAATCTTCAGTAATAAAGAGGGTAAAACTAGATCCAGTCTAAAATATTTCTGATAAAAATTTAAAAATGCTTTAATTTTCTAATGCTTTCATTAAGAAAAATGAAAGTTCTCATTATCTGATAAATGAGAAGTATGCTTCCTATTAGACTTCCTATATTAGCAGTTGTGATTTTATGAAAAATTAACAATGCTTTCAGTTGAACTTTCAACAAACTTTAGTAGCACTGGAAATGGAAGTTCAGTGCTTATAGGAAAGGTGAGCACGTGTATCTATTCATACCATCTCAGCCAACTTTTGACTTGAAAGGGCAATTTAATAAATTGTTTGTTTCTCTTGTGAGATTTATTATCAGCAAGGTAATGGTGATAATTGTGACCCTTTCTGATTTTTAGCCATGGTCAAACCTCCAAAAGGATTCCTCTTTTTTTTGTGTGCAGGTAACAAAAAATATGGTGGGTAACAGTTCTTGTTGTCAACTGTTGTCAACAGTCTTTTTGTCACCTGGCTGTGATGGATAAATGATCTATATATGAAAGAATGTATCCTTTCACTAGGTCTGAAAGCCCTCCATTTCTTGGAGGGTGACTCGTGTCCGTGCATTTTGCATTCTCAGTTGTAGGCAATGAACCTGATTCTGAATTCCAAAGAGAAGGTCTTCGCATCATGGAACATTTGACTTTAGAGATGGGTTTCAGATGCTCGCTAGTTCAAGGTTGTGGTGAAGAACCATTGTTTGTTTTGAAAATCTGTCATTGGCAAGATGTAGTCAGCTTAATCTGCAGTCTTCTGAGCACATGTTTCAATATGGATGTTTTCTTCCTCGGATGTTGAGCATTGGTTAAGGTAACATTTTACAGAGTAAAATTCTTTCTGTTCTGTTTCTCTGTTCTACAGGAAGCTCAGGATAACCTGGCTGATGCCAATAAAGAGTTAAATCATCTGCACACTAAGTGTGTAGACAGAGAGACTTTAATAGGCACTTTAAAAATGGAACTACAGAATGTACTGCAATGCTGGGAGAAAGAGAAAGTACGTGCCACAGAATCTGAAAATGAAATCCAGAAGCTTACCAGGGCTTACCAGAAGGATATGGAGGTATTACCAGAGACAAGATGACTGTCAAAAAGAGTCTTTATTTAATCTTAGCTTTATACATTTACATACATCAGATGGTTACTTGTAGTCTTAACAGATTTATCCCCAAAATATGGTTTTAAGATACGTCTTTTGAAATATGTATTTAGTATCTACAAAATCTCAGTGTGTATTGTTTCACCTTCTTTCTATATCTGAACTAATAGCTTAACCCTTCCAGTCTTTTGAATTTTTTAACAACTGAGTTGTTTAAAGTTATGCCTGAGGAACGATTTTTCCTTTCTTTCAGATTGAAAATAAGCACAAGTGTTTTACAATTAAAACATACAATAGTATCATCATCACATGTTGTTCATTTCTGATTCAGATGACAAGTGATAGATAGCAAATGTGGAACTGAGATAGTTTTGCCTACCTGCTACAAAATCTATAAATTCTTGTCTGTGATGTGTTAGCTGACTGTGATGTGTTATATGTGGGAATTGCTTCACTAAGTTTTATTTTAGAACTGTTCTCTCCTTGTATTTGTTTACTGATCTTAACAATATAGTTTCCTTGTTTTAAGTTTTTTTTTTATCCCAGTAAAGTAGTTCAGCACTAGCATTATCAATGGTGTTCTTTATCATAGTTGTCCTGCATATTGAGCTCATTACTTCCACAGATTTGAACAGGGATGCCAACTGAGTAAAAAGGAAACATTCTTTCCACCTCTCTTGTAGTCTGGTATTTAAATAGTGTCCACATGAAGCAGTTGGAATTGTTATACACATCAGATAATGATTAAAGTGAAGGAAACTTGAAGCCTGGCTGTATTGTAAAGTCAGCATGTCTACAGTACTGTGGTTGCATTCAACATGTGCGAATTGATTTTGGTTTTGGGATCGCTTTTTTCACGCCAAATGGATAGTTATCATCCTTGGTTTATCACAGCCCAAGTAAAAATGTCATGATGGTGGCACACTGAATTTTCTTTGGGTAATTAGAAGACTCATTAGAAACAAAGCTAAACAAAACTAAACTAAAATATTTTATTGCTTAAAATAACATGAAATAGTTATGGCCTACTTGCACTGAAGCACAGTGCAGAAGACTCAAAAAAAAATAGTTGCTCAGCTCAGTCACCTATAATTTCTTGATGTAAGGACTCATCCAGGGCTCATGGAAAATAGTGGGATCTTTCCACTGGTTTATTTGGCTTTCAGTAAAGAGACTGTTTCCTGTGTCTTTTTCCAAGAAGTTTTGTATTGTCTTAATCAAAGTGGCTGAGCTGCATATATGTACCAAAAGGATGAAGGGTGAAATTTGCATTGCATGCTGTTGTTACTGAAGATCATTTATAACTTGCATCAGTTTGTTATACCACTGACTAAAATCAGTGTAAATGGATGAGACATGGCTTGTGGAATTTAACTGATGAAGCTATAAACCTATTTTGTCTAGCTGTTTGGTCATATGTAGTAAATGTATGAAAAACATGGAAATACAGTTTTTTAGAGAATTTAAGGTGATAGTTGTAGAGTGTTTCATGTTGCCATGTCAGTTAGGCTTTTTTCTTTGTGCTATGCACAGATATTGGAAGGGGGTACAATTTGAATGAAGCTTGAGATGTTAACATGGGCAATTAAGTTGCATCTCTTAATAGCACTGAAATTTTTATTTGTATCAGGTTATGGTCATGAGCACTGCAGGATTATGCTCTCTGTATTTATGTGCTATTCCTAATCAGACAAATTTTGTAAAAACAGTGGCTTTAATATGTTTGATTACAGATACTGACTATACTACTTTTGAAAAGGTTTGAAAATGATCTTTACATTTTTTTCAGGTGTGTGCAGTTCATATTACTGCATGTATGATGTATCTCTTTGGATTCTAACACTGTTTATATACAACAGTTAATTTTTCTTTTTTGTCTCAGGAGAAGCTAACCTTCCTTCATAACTTATATCAGCAGTTGGTAGCAGGCTGTGTGCTTATAAAACAACCAGAAGGCATCCTAGATAGATTCTCTTGGCCTGAGCTTTGTGTAGTCTTACAGGAGAATGTTGATGCCCTGATCTTAGACCTCAGCAGGGCTAATGAGAAGGTAAGTGTCCTTAGGCACCAGCTACCTCTATTAAATTCAGTGACATTTGTCCACATCACAGTATCATTAAAAGGGACTGACATTCATCTTATTTCAAAAAGAATTTGGACGTTAATAATTCAATACCATTAATTATGGCTTGTCTACAACTCAGTTTGATGCCATTGCTGTGGGCATGTAAATGTGACTGAAGTCTGTATGAAGTCTCTAAGCTCCACTTTCTGTGCAGGACATGCTAATACTACTAGCCAATATTAGCCACAGGGACCTAATTAAAAGAAAATAAATTAATCTTACTGATGAAGCAATTCAAAGAACTTAGTCATTTACACTAATAAAGCAACTCTTTATTTTAGCATAAAACAGAAACAAAATGCACTTACTCCAGGAACATCATCTTTAAAATATGTGCTTAAGGTTCAGAGGTACTATTTGGAAAAAAATGCTGTTGTGGGTTTTTTTGTTTAATTATAATTTTTTGGTTATCACATTTATATTCTGAAATACAACAGAAAATACTTATTTTTAAAAATGTCTCTCTATATTTAATAAATATTTGTTCAAGGGGGAAACAGTAGTTTTCTGAGTAATGTTAATGATAATAAGCGTATGTGTCCTACCCTCTCGCCGCCCAAAGCCCTGCATTAATAATACTTTTTTAAAAAGGACTTCTTTTTTAGTACCTTAAACTGGCTCTGCAGACTATCATATGCCACTCTTTAGGATTTCAGTTCATGTTCTGGTTTTATTGATCAGGTTGGCCCTGTGTTGCTGTGGTCTATGAAAGATTCCAGATCTTGGCTGCCCTGACATTTTGTCCTTAAGGAATAGGAAGGGAAAAACTGTTTCATAAGTTTCTCATCTGCTGGAATTATGACCACTCTTCTGGCTTGAGTACAGGGACAGGGTTGCTTACAGTAAATCATTTTGACTCTGCCCGTCTTAGTAAATATCCCAGCAGTCAGTGGTAATAACTAAAGAGGGTTAGTTTAAAATGAACTGTGGATTATGCAAATTGGGTCTGGAGGCAACATTTCTTTTTTCCCTTCAAAGTGAGGGAAGGGAGGGAAGGGACTGAATATTGTTGGCAGTGTTGGGAAGGGGTTGTGTCTTATTGTCTCTTGCTTTTTAATTTAGTATAGTTACGGACGTCAGTTAGCCAGTCTCTAGAGCTCTTCTGTGTACTTACCAGCTTTACAGGGTTTTGTGGCAGTGTTGTTATCTATACTGTAACTGCTTTCTTTTTTTCTCCTGAAGTTTTACACAGTCCCGTTGAAAGGAATATTGTTGATATTCCTACATATCAAAGTGAAGGTATAGGTATTTGTGTTTGTGTCATTCTTAGCTTGATTCATTCCTCCATTTAGTTTGAATGGGAGTTGCAATGTTAAATCATGGAGTGAAGCCCTTCATGCTTGTTGAAATCATGTCATAAGCTATTGAGCTAGCTGCAAGAAATGCATTGTGTACACTGAAGCTTCCTGAAATTTTTTTAATGCTCAATAGTATATGGAATGCCTTGGCTTTCCAATAAAACATAATGAAAAATTAGTTCTTATTTTTATATCATTATTTAATTTGCTAGAGGACAGCTATACTATGAATACTAATTTAGCAGCGCAAGATTTAATGCACTCATTTTGAAATGAGTAAGGGAAGTGTCCAGTCCAGTTTTCCAACAGAAAAGGCAATAGTTCATCTTCAAGGGGGTATAGAAAGATGGCAAAATTGAAAACATAGAAAATCCATTGTTCCAAAATAGTGTCTCAATTTTTTAGCAAGATTCAAGGAGGTGATCTATAATGAGGTTTTTGTTTTAATTACTTCTAATAAGCATGTTGAAGAAATTATAATTTAGATTTATACTGAAAGTTTGTGTTTAAACTGATATGTAAAATTAATGCAAAAATGTTTTGGGGGGAAATAAAAAAAATATGTTTTTTTAAATGCTTATCACAGATATCTCACCTAGAATATGCTTGTAAGAACAAGTCTGATACTATGAAGGAGCTTCAGCAGACCCAGAAAGATGCATTTAACAAAATGGCTGAACAGATGAAAGCACAAGAAAGCTGTTGGCAGAAACAGCAAAAGGATCTGGAGCAGCAGTACTCTGGTCTCCTTGGGGAGGTTCATGCAAGGGCACAGGTATGGTATTTATACTGGAGCTGTGAAGTTCTGAATTGTTTTTTATTGTAAATATTTAATGGATTATTTCCATAGTATGAGTTCCTAACCAATTTAGAGTTGCTTGAGAATTTTAGTATGTCTTTACAGTAAATAAATAGATAACTCTGCTAGTATTAGCCTCACTTATTATAGAAAATGAATGGCTGATTGTTAAAATATTTCAGAAATATGTTGCTTAATTTGGTCGTGAAATTGCTGATGACATTTTTGTTTTGATGTTGTTAAAGCTGTAAGATGAAAATTTTCTTGTATGAATTACATCGGGCAGCAGTTACTTTTCAGTGTTATGCTTTGCAACAAGTCTGTAGAGTAACAGTAATTTGGATTCATTTGGGGATAAATTTAGACATATACATTCTAATTCTGGGAACAAAGAGGACCTGTTTATACAGATAGGACAGCAAGCAAGAGTTCTAAAGTGTACGACCATCATCACTGATTGTTAGAAAAGTTATTTACAATCTAAATTTTTCCCTGCCATTCTACAGCTAGAATTCCATGTCTTTATAGTCACATCCATTTAGAGATATTGTGATCAAATGTGTTGTGGAATATAGGAAACAAGCTATGCTGTGTTGTGATTGATATCTGAAACTTTCTGCAGCAGAAGAATGGTGTATTTGTTTCTGATTTTTGGCTTGGAAGTCTTTGTGCTCTTAAAAGCATATTTGTGAAGAAAGTATATTCTTTAGACAAAACACTTCATTGTAATTTCTTGGGAATGAGCAAAAATCTTACATATATTTTTTGCTGAGATTTACCTTTTATATTGGATACTGGCAGTGCTAAAACAGACCTATGAGTGGAATAAGTAGCATCCAGACTCGTATTAAGTTCCTGTAACATCCTGTAAGTTTCATCTCATGAGATCACCTTCAGCAAAAAGAATGATACAATAAATACTTAATTTTAATTTTAAAAATTACTTCCTTTTTATTAAAAGAAATGTGGGGTTTGGCTGTTCAGACTCCTACCCGCCATAGATACCATATGAAACAAAGGCCTGTGTAAACTCCATCAGAACTGTGGTGTACGGGGGAGAATTTGAGCTACGGAGTACTGTGCCGTTCTGGAGGATGGTGCTGAACCTGCCGTTCTTCTCAAGCGAATTTCATGGACAGTGCACACATCGTGTACTGAAAATGCAGCTGTGTTCAGTGGAGTGTGCATTATGCATGTCTTCTGGAAAAGACTTTGTCAGTCAGCTTGCTGTGAAAAAGAAACTACTGGGTTTTTGAGCAGGAAATGCTTTCCTTTACAAACATTTGCACATGGTTTCTAATGCAAGTTAACGTAGTGTTGGAGTACAAGCTGATAGTGTTTTAATTTAGGCAGCACTGTGACTGTGTGCACTCACGTGATTCGACAAAACTTTGTCTCCTCTTTGTGCCTGCTCATGTTCCAGCTTGACTGTGTTACCATTTAGTGTCAGTTTAAAGCGAAGACAGTCTAATTTCCTGTGGATTTCTGTCTGGAGACTGACTGTGGGCCTGCTAATTCCAGATAAAGATTTTCCCTTACTGGGGTCCAGGGACTCCATGATGTCCAATGTTAGGGCTGTTCTAGTCCTGACTGCTTTCTTTTCATAAAACTTAACTGTCTTTTGCATATTTCTTTTTGAGCCTGTTAGCCCTACCAGTCAGTCTAAGTGGAATATAATTAGCCTGTATTCTGCATTTTGATGCAGACTTGCTGAGGATGGTGAGGGGCTCTCTTGGGATAAAGATGCAACAATTATGTTGCAGTATTTTATGTTTTGCATCATTTATTCTCAGCCTCCCTCACTCCTTCTCCCCTTTCTCAAACTGTGAGTTCATTTGTATTAATGTCTTAAGTTTGAAAGAAGATTTATTTTTCAGAATTTTGGGAAGTCATTCATTAGGCCAAACTCAGGAGCTCCTGTTGCCTATACTGTCAGGATGTGAGGTCATCTAAAGAAAACTGCAAAGTGTAAATTACTGTGTCTGCTTCCTAAGAGTCAAAGTGGCTGAACACAACCTCTTTCAATCAAGTCTTAACAGTAACTTAATCCATGCTTACTTCCCTCTGGGTAAGAGCAGGAAAGGATCAGGCTGTGGGGTTTTCACATTCCAGGGTGTGCTCTACAAGTGTATTCCTGGTAGCAGGCAAAGAGGTGTTTGCAGAAGAATCACTGCAGAAGCAGAAATGTGGCCGTGTTTTTGAAAACATGTTAGAATGTGTAGTAATCCTGGCTTTGGAAATACGTGTAATATGGTAAATGATATCCATCAGTAGGTGCACTTGAATTTTAAGGAAAAATGCTGATCATAAAAATGATGAATAGTTTTCACGTAAAATTTGATTAGTGGGTATGCACTGCAGCAGCCTTAGCAGTTTGTTTCTTCATCTTCCATACTGGGGACCTAAACAGTGTGCCACAATTCCCTTCCAGCCTGTGTGCCTGGGTTTCTTTCTTGCAAAAACCAAGACACAGAAAACTAGTTCTTACCTTGTTCTTGCTCAGGTAATGGATCAAACCCAACTACAGACTGCAGCTGTTTGCAGAGCTGTGGGTCTCATCACTTTAGCATGTTTATTCCAGCACTGGAAGGAAACTGTGGCAATTAATTGCTGTATTTCCATCCAAAGATCTGAATGTTCATTACAAGCAGTTTAATGAATTAAACCTTGTAGGTACTAGCTCCTCTGTGTAAAGGGAAGCTAAGTGATTCTTGCTAGGTCTTGCATCAAGCTGGTGGTACCTCATGGAACAAAGCCTGCATCCTTTTGTTTGTGCTTCTGTCATCAACCACTGTGCGATGCTTTCCTCCAGACATTTTCTCCTCAGAGCTGCTGGATAAAGACTTCTTTAATTTTTTTTAGTTTTTGGTACGTGTGCAAAGGCACACTGAAGATTGAGTTCAGACAGGCGTCTTAGATCTGTATGGGTGAGCTGATGAAGTTAAACGAGAGCTCTAACTGCACAGCAATGAGTGATGTATCTTGGAGTTTCTTAGAATTGCAGTGGAGAAGCAGGCCTTTTCAAAATGGTCTTCTTAGTCTCATGATTAAAATATAACACTGCAATTTGGAAGTTCTAGTAATAATGACACCTGCCAGTGCTTCTGTCCCCAGCCAATACTGTTCAGGGTCCCTGACCTCAAATGGGTATTACTAAGTACTACTTCACAGCTGTTGCTGTCAGTCAGCCAGATGATGTAATCAGAAAGCAGTTTCACTTTTTTTCCTGTAGAACAGAAATTCTCAAAGTAGCCTTCTTGCAGATCAGCAGCAAAGAAAACTCTCTATAGATACTGCTCTTCTCGGTCCATGGTCTCCATACTCTCAACAGAGTTTAAAATAAATATCCGTTTCCTTAGCCTTTGCAGGAGCACAGTCCCCTTAATTTGGTAGTGTGTATGTCCATTTTTACCATGTTACTGTGCCTATTCCTTAGCCTCACACAAATTACTTATTCAAACTGTGCACAGTCTCATAGGAATTGTCCTCTGAATTTTAACTATCAGACGTTTGTTTGTTATTTAGACATTTTTAATCTGTCCCCATTTTTTGTGGCATCCACTTAAAATAGTAGGGCTTTTGTTCTGTTATGCAAAAAGATGTGAGAGAAAAATCCTGTAACTACTTTAAAAAAATGTTGATTTCAACGGGAAAATAAAAGGTTTGCTAAATAGGAAAGGGAAGAAATTCTCTAGAGAGAGAAAAAAAGTCTCATAGTGTTTTTTTTCATTAAGAAGCTTTGCCTTTATAGCAAGACAGGTGAATTAGCTAAAGGCTGTGGTATCTTGCAATTGTATCAAGTCAGTGTTGCAACATAAAGCAAAACAGCTGAAATACAGGAAAATCTTTTGAAATCAAAGTGTCATTGAATTTCTAATTTCCAATTCTATCTTTTTGGCAATATAAAGGATAAGGATCAAGTGAAGAAATAGGATAGGTTTTGCTTCCTGGGAGAGCTTACAATTTTTCTTTAGTATTTTTGGAGTCCACCAAGCTCTGTAACCTGGTGGGGTTGGATTACACCAAAAGCTCAAAGCCCAAACACCCAAGCAAGTCATCCTACCAACATTTAGGAAGAAAATTCTATGTTCCTTTCAAAAATTGTACTTTGAAGCTTTGAAGAAGACACTAGAAACAATATACAATAAGAGAAAAACAGTTATCAACTATTGGAATCAAGATGTATTTTCTTATTAAGTTAATTCCTGTAAGCGGAAGGCTATATAATTTTACAGTAAGATTGTCTTGTTCACTTATGCATATTACAGTATAACAGTAAGCTTTAAAATATTACATTTTTTAAAAAGAATAAGCTTTAAACAGCCAGAGCACTGAATGTTACTAGTGGTACTCAACAGCCTATATGCATCATACTTTAAATTTTTTTACCTAAACATTGGCCTTTAATGAGTGATGGCCAGAAACCGGAAGCTGTTTTCTAAATTCAGGTTGCCTTTTTGGTTCCTTTCAGCCATGTTATCAAACTTTTTTTCTGCAAAAATCAAACGCTGTAAATAATGTAGTAACCCCAAAAGTATTATACGTGTTCATACTTAATTTTAGAGTAGGTGAGTGACGTACAAGACCTGTAAATTGCATTTTGAAATTAAATATTCTAATTACCCATTCCATCTCTGTATAGCTGGAAGTTTTTTAAACACTAACGTTTTACACATAGTCAGGTTTTATATATGCCATTCTCTCAACATCAATATCGTGAAATCATCTGTAAAGTTAACCTGTGATATTTAGGTTTTTTTAATCATAAAAAGGAAGGCTTACAAGTTTGTTGTCTTCTTCCAGTTAAAATTCTGCCTCTTTCCAAAAAATAATTAAATATTTATTGGCCAGAGACACTCTGAAACAGTGACTAGGGTACATCTCTGCAGAAGCATGGGATCTTGTATTTCCGTTCCAGGGAGAGCTTATATATTTTTTCCCCTTTGTTGGATGGAGGAGGAAGAAGAACCTAAGGCATCCCCTTCTCCACTTGCTTCTGACAATGATTCTTGGACCTGCAGCAAAGCAGATACTTGAATACATGGCTGCATGATGCCATTTTACTTCTTTGCCACTGCCCAAAGGAATAACTCCTACTCCATTTTTAACAAAATTGTTCAGGGCTCCAGGAGAGGGAATTAAAGCTTAAGGTAATCCCGTCTATTTCTTTATCATACTGACTTTGTATTCCACTCATGTTTACCTACTTTTGTGCATATATTTTAACAGGAGCTTAAGCAATTAACTTGAGTCTGTGTGTTCTTTGTGAAAAGTGCCTACAAACTGTTACTTCCTTACATCACTGGGTCCTGTTTAAATCTAGCCTTAAGTGATTTTTTCCAAACACAGAGGGGCTCTGATGTGTCAGGAAGCTAGTCTAGGTTCTCTGAGGTCCCAGCCTAGTGTCTCCATTCCTGGACGAGATCTGCGTATCATCAAAAGGAACCAAACTGTCTGATCTTAACTCTGGAATTCTCTAGCTTTTTATTGTCTTCATTTTGCTACTGTAGTTTACTGTTTTAAATCTTCCTCTTTGTCTACTTAGGGCATAGAGAGAAAAATTAAGTTCTGCAAGCTGAAAAATCTGTCATGGCACAAGTCAAAATAAAACAAAATATGTGTACTACACTGTTCTCTAGAAAACACAATTCTGTATGAGACCTAATTAATCTGTGAATATATAAGTAGGGGGTTGATTACAAAGTAATTAAGAGATCACCTTTACTTCCCCTTTCCCAGCTGCTGCCAATCTGTCTAGTTCTATCTTCCAGAGTTTTCTTTATTTTTTTTCTCTGTCTCTCTCTTACACTAACTTTCCTTTCTGCTTTGAAGAGCAATGTTCTTCCTGAAACTGGGGCATATAATTGCTTATTGTTAAACCAGCTTGTTCTACTAGTGTACTTTCTGTATTCTATCACAGTACTGGTGGATTAGCTTGAGAAATCTGATGTCCATTTGCATTTGAGCATTGTGGCAAGTTTTCCTCATACCATTGATTTGACTGCATTTATCTGGTCTGTAATTGTTTGCTATGAGAGTGCTTTGGCAATCATGACTAATAATCCATGGTTCTTTAATTCATTATCATTTCATCTGAATAAAGGAGAATGAATTTTCTGTTAGCTTTTATCTAGCTAAACACAATTTTGTTAGTTCTTTAAATAATATGTTCTAGCTAATATTTCTTCTGTTTTTATTTATTTTTCCCCCTCCTGCAGAAATATCAAGAAACAGCAGAAAAAAATAAGGAAAGATTTTCTATCCTTGAAAAAAAACGGGAGAAATTGGCCCTTGAAAATGTACATGTGAAAAATACACTAACACAGACTCAGAAGGAGCATTCATCTCTCCTGGCAGCTTGTGCGCTAATGGCAGGTGCCCTGTATCCTCTCTATGGCCGATCATGTGCTTTGTCTACCCAAAGAGACCTTCTCCAGGACCAGGTCAACATTTATGAATTAGTTAATCAGGAAATTAGGACTCTGGTCCGTGCTCTCTCTGATGTAGAGGAAAAGAAGCAAGATGAAGCAAAGATAAAGAAAAGAAAATTCAAAAACCTGATACGTATATTCCGGAAAGGTGTTATTGCAGTTTTGGCAGCCAACAGACTAAAAGTCATAGGACAGTCTTGCAGTGCTCTCTTCTCCTGGGTAGATGGCTTCAAAGAAGGTGTTGGAATCCTAGTTTGTGTAGGAGACTCCAAAGGCAAGCATGATCTGTCAAGTAAGCTAATTGGTTGTTTGATAAGTGTTATGTCAAATTACATGGTTGGTGCATAACGAATAATAATTATTAATAGAGTGTAAAGACAGATGTAATGACTGAATGTAGACCTAACTGCCTAAAGTAAAGCCAGAGATTATATCAGAAGCTCACCTGAGCTCACCTGACCTTTCTTTCAGTCCTAACAGACACTAAGTTGCACCTATACCTGTGGACTCATACTGTTTGATATTCTGGACTTTCACATTACATGTTGCAGAAGTCAATGCTACCACAACTTCTCTGTGGTTCTTTTCAGACAGTATAATACTTTGTAATCTCCATACATGACTGACCATCAAGTTTTTGTTGTTGTTAACAAGAATTTCTCTTCTTTCATTAACCTCTTTTAATGTTTATTTCCTACTAAAAATGCAAAAAGTTATATTTTTATTCAGGTAAAATATTAGGATAGGATTTCTAAATTTTTCTGTAGATTATGTAATCCTTACTTCCCTTCCTATTACTGTAAAACCAGACTAGCTCATGCTTCTACCTAAAAAAGTGAATGTTTACAAAGAACTTTTCTCAAATTAGCAGATGCATTTAATTTTCTGTTTTAATAGCTAAAGTTGTGCAAGTATAGCAAATATAGTCTAAAGTGTCCTGAAAGAAGAATAATTTTGGGGCTTATATACTTATTTTTGATGAGTTTCTGAAAGAGCGGAAGATATTTGTGTGCCTTATCTGTATTACTCGGTTTTATTGCTAGCTATGATTCTGTTTCACAGGAAATAAAAAGGAACAAATTCACTGTGTTGAAGCACTCAGCTGGTTTTCTAGTTCTGACCTCCTTGCTGCAATAATCAGTTCTGTGGCTGAATTACAGGATGTTGTTAGCAAAACAGGTAATTTAAAAAAATATATTCTTGTAGTAGAAGACATAAAAAACAGTGTTTATATGACTTTCTTTGTCAGGATTTTATATAAATTATTCTGGATCAAACTTCTGGAGAGCTGTGTTGTCTAAACAGGTTTTCTTTTATATTGGTGTTATGATACTTATGCTTAATAACTTTTGTACATAGAGTCAGGAAAACATAAGGCTAGAGGGTGCTTCTAGAAATCATCTGGACATCTTTGTTGTGAGAGGGAAAAAATATGTCTACACCTTGCTTACAGATATTTGTCTAACCTGTTCTTAAAAACTTCCAATGAAGTAGCACTCACAAGCTTCCTAGTTCTCTTGTTCCACTGTTAAATTTGAAAAGCTTTTTACTGAATTCTGACCTAGTCTTTTGTGACAGAGAAAGCCTACACCATTTCTCTCTGTTTGGTCTGTGTGTTTCTTTGCTGTGGACTCCAGAACTGGCCACATTCGCCCTGGGGCTTTACTACTGCTGATGAAAAAGAAATAATTTCCCACTGTGTTTTATATGGTATGAACCTGTTAACCCATACTTAATTTGGGACTGGACACTGTTTTTCTGTCTGTCTTACTGAAAACCTGAAATTCTTCAGCTGCTTTACACTTTTTCACCCTTGTGTTAATGATGTTAACTTTGTCAGAGCCAGCAAGCCAGTCACGCAGCCAGGATCTTTTTGGAGAGGTGTAGTGTCAGTTCTCTCTTTTTGTAGCTGAATGTAGGTGTTGTCACTGTGCATTCCAGTGGTTTTTAGCTGCTTTCAGACAATCTTTAATTCATGCTGGGGTTTCAGGTCGCCTTGGAGAATCTGCAGGATCAGAGTCCTGCAAAGGAGATCTGGACTGCTGAAATGTGCCCACTTCTGCCTTGCCACAGTTGTTCTCCAATGTTTGCTGTGGTTAAAGTCATGTTCAAGTCAGTAGGGGAAGAGGAATGAAGAATAACTGTCTTGGAAGCAAGGTTTTCTCTATCCACCAGTTATTTTACTCTGTGGTTTGTTTTTGATGGGAGTGTCTGAGTTGGTGCAGATCAGAGGTCTGTCTCATTCAGTGTTCCTTCTCCGACAGTCCTGTATTGCTAGTTAATTTGGACACAGAAATCTTTTTTGTGAATGATGTAAAACTCCTTTTTTTCTTCTACCCTGGTTATTCATACTAATCAGATTAATGGCTAATTATTTCTAATGCCATGGAATTGCTGATTTCTGAAAGACCATTGTGTTTGATAATATTTTTTTGTCTGTTTAAAAAACCATTTTTTATTTGCTGTCTTGTTTTTGAGAGAGAAATAAAGACCTCTAAATTTACACACACTATAGCATTCCTTATTTTATGTCTCTACTGTGTTTCCTGTCTAACTTTAATATCCCTAATCTTCTCAGGCTCTCCTCACATGGAAGTTTTACTATACCTATGGAAAATTTTAATACCAGTCTCTGGCAATGTCGTCTTTTCATTCGCAGCTGTTAAGTATCTTACTTAGTGAAGCACTTCTTTGCAGTGAAGACCGGTGCAAGATCTTACTTGGTTCCTCTGCACTGCTGTCATCCTTAATTGTTCTTTATTTCCTGATAATTTTGAAGTGCAAACAATTCTGTCACAGAATAAAGAATATTGAAAGAAAGGAAGCATAAGTTACCTGAATAAAGGGAAATTATAGGACAGTGAGAAGGTGATACAGTTCAAGCCTGAACAGTAGGCTGGTTCTAGAAGTCAGCCATTGAATCAAAAGTGTTTTGAATTACAGTTTCAGAAACTCTTTTCTTGGTCATCTTTCTTTTCAGTAACTTAAATTTGCATCCATACAAGACAGTGTTTGAACTGTGTTTCAAAATATTTACAGAGAAGATACTGCAAGTTTTCCTGTATATAGACAGCTGAACAAGAACAGCAGACTGAAAGAGAATCATAGATAAGCTTTACAACAGTATCATGGTGCTGAAATGACTAGATTTTGTACTCCAAACCCCATGATATTTTTCCCGTATTGAAGTATATGAGATTTCTGATGGGCCCAAATTTCAAATTTGCAACACAGTTTTGATGCTCAGAATTAGCAAGAGCCATGCTGATAATGTTAGGGCTGCAATCTGGCGAGTCTTTCATAGCTCCTCTCTGTTTAAGTCATTTTCACAGAACCCCAAGATCTAACTGCCGGTGTATTACATGGGATTCTGTTTCTCATGGGATCAACCTTTCTTAAGAACCTGTGGTTCAGCAAATTTTAATAAATAAAGTTGGATGTGAAATTTCCAGAAGTACCAAGTGATGAGACTTTGAAGGAATATATTTTAAAAAAGAGTTGCATAGTTAGGCCATATTAAAGATATGTATTCTTTTATGTTATGTAAGTCATATTTCAAGAAGGAGTTCAACTCACAAATTCACTTAAATGATTTTGAAAAAATTTTGAATGTAAATAAGCAATCTGAGGGGCATCTGCTCTCTTCAGATCTTGAAATTATGTCAGTTCTGGCTTCAGATTGAACTACAGATCACAGGAGAGAGTAGGCACAAGACATTGCTATGTGACACTAGGATATGGAATGGCTTAGTGTCTTAAGAAAGGACTTTAAAGATGGCCAGGTTCTGAGGAGACATTTGAGGGAGTTGAAAGGAACCAAATCCAGATCAGTCAGATAACACTGGGACTTGTGGCTTGTGCTTTAAGGGAAGAGGGAAGAGACTGGCACATTCCTTGGCACATTTAAAAAGCCATTTTTTTCATGTATCTTTTGACATTCATGATCATTTCCCTTTCCTCTGCTCATTAGTAGCTTGGTTCACATTCTGGCATATTTTCTTGGAATAATCTCTTAGCTTCAGCTTGAATAGTTCTTTAAAGTGTATTTTTTGGTAAGCTTAGTCTTTTTTCTAACAGAAGCTGTGTTGCAGTAAGTCAGAGAAAGTAAAGATCAAGTTTGAATACAAGTATCATCAGCTGTAGCATACACAAAGTCTTTGAAGCTCAGCATGAGCAGTTTAGTCTGGTGTAATATACTGAGTTCATTCTTGCTGACTGTTCTATTTCACCAAAACAAAGCAAACTAGAATTCCTTCTTCATCTGTCACTGAAGTAAGATTTATCACTTGTCATTGTCTTTTTCTTCATTTGTTTAATGTAAAATTAATCGCTTCTTGCGATATGACTATATTTATGTAAGTCATTTCTTATGTCGTTTAATGCTTTTACTGTAATCCCGTGATTGTTTGTGGGCAGATACTTAAAGTGTTTATGCTTAAAGTGTATATTCTCTTCTCACTGGTTGTAGATACAGTTCCTTGTGGAATTGCATTTTATTCTCATTTCACCTTTCAAAGCAGTCAATGACTCCCATCAACAGATTTCTGTTTTACTCAGAACCACTGTTCATTAAAAATTAAACAGAGGTGATTCTTTGCTTTTTATTTCCCATCCCAAGAAAGTTTCTTAAATTGTGGGGAAATATTAAAAATGCAACTAGACTGATTAACTGGAATCCTGATTGTGAAGGGGAATGATCATTTCAGAATGCCACAACACAATTCCCCAAACTGTTGTCATTATTAATTTATTTTTATTATAGGTAAAATGGGAGTTCTAGATGTAGAGAAGGATCTGCCATGCTAGGTACTGCACACCCACAAAACAGGAAGACTATGCTTTTTGGCAGGCAGACTGTCTCCTGTTTAATGAGATGGTAATGGGAGGAAAAATGAAGAAATAGCTCATTGGCAGTCTCCTTGCTCTGATATTTACCAAAAATCATAGCAAAGAAGAGTTTAAAGAAGATTTTGGTGGAATCTTGCATGGAAGACAGTACAAATGTTCTAGTTTGAAATTTACTTTAATTTAACTTAACATTCAAACTAACATTGGCATCATGATTGGAGAAAAGAGTTGGCCTTTGAAATTGAAAGATAGGTAGAGAAAGGATAAGCTGTGATATGAATTAAAATGATGAAAAATAGTTTATTTTTGATATGGTAAGTAAAGGAAAACCAACATAAGGAAAAATGGATGAGCCTTGTCCAAGTGGAGAAAGCATTAGAGTAGAAGTTTCTTCTGGATATGAGGAGAATAATTTTTTTTGTGTCAAAGAATGTTTGATAGCTGAAGTGCAAGATGAAAATGTTGGACAAGATTTTTAGCTTTAGAGGTGAATAGAAAGAGCCATATCTTTGATGTAGAGAAAGGAAAGATTTACTACTAGAGTGGGTTGTGGAGAGCATGAACTCAAAAATGGCATTCCTCCTGATCACAGGAATGGTAGGTAGGCTGTTGTTTTGGAACCAGGTTGGAGGATGGCTCTGAAGAAAAAAAATTTGACTTTATCCTGTGCTAATTTTTTTTGCTTGCTTAGGGGTAAATTGGGTCTCATATATATAAACGATACATTCTTTATAATCGGAATCAAAGCTAATCTAAATATAGCAACCATCTTGTTTGCTTTGAACCTTTGGCTTTATCTTTATAATGTATAAAAAGACATTTTTTCACTTAAAAAAGCCATCATGTTTTTTTTTTCTGTTTATACTTTTAAGTAAATATTTTAATTCACTACAGCAACAGGGGATCTGCTGTACACTGAATGTAAATAAGCTCTTCCATGCTTGTCATCTTACACTGATAGTATCATAAGACGAGTAATGAAAGATTAAGACCTGCCTAGCAGAGGGAAAACTAAATTACAAGACTTTTATTAAGGCATAAATAAACCTATTAACTGTTATCTGGAATACCAATTAGTGGAAGGAGCACTGACAATTTTATTTATCAACATTAAACACAATTATTAATTACAGACCTGACGAATCTAGCAGTAAGCAGGACATGTTGGGTGTGCTGGGGCCTTAAGTCCATTATATGAGAAGGATGATTACCAAAATCCTGTGGGGAAATAAGTAATTGTAGCTGTAAAATTTTAATTGCCTTGGAATAAGGTAAATTATATTCTCTTGTCTGAGAATATAAATAGTATGGCATTAAGGTACCAAGCCTCACTAGTTTTGAACAGCAAATGATTTAGTCATCTATTGGGGAGGGCAGAAAATACTCAGAAATTTGCGTTGTAAATATTACAATAAGGTGATTTACCTTGTGTGGTTACATGTGACATCTGTCACCTGGCTTGCGTTCAGCTTGCATCAGAGTTGTACATGTTTTGGGAATCACAAAGTTAGAACATCCAAGAAGGACTTAATATATAGTATTGGAGGAGAATATGAAAACAACTGGAAAGTTATTCTTTGACAACCAAATCCAATTCTTTAGAATCCTTCTTACCCCTTCTATCCAAAGATTGATAGAAGTAGTTTGTTCATTCCTGAAGACAGAATTTGTCCCAGATTCTCTGAGAAAGTCCCATAAGCTCATTCTTCCACACCTAGTTTAATGGAAATTTCCTACATAGTATATTTAGAGAGACATTACTTGTTGTTGCTTCCCCCTCTCCCTGTCCCTCCAAACGAGAATAATAATCTACTTAATGTTTCTTTCTTTTGTTCTTATTTTTTAAAGATCCAAATTCCTGGCTTTCTGGACATTTGCTTGTAAGTGCAGCCCGAAACTCTTTTTCAAAACTTATGGAGAAGCTTAATGTAATAATGGAGACTGTTCCACTAGACAGCAGCAGGAGCTTTACTTTTGTGGAGAAGGACTCCTTGGTACAGAGGCTGGCTCGCGGACTTCACAAAATAAATGCACAGGCCCTAAAAGCTGGATTATGTGACAGACTACCCATTATGGTATGCATATTTATAGTGCTGCTTCATGGAAACAGTAGGTTGACAGCATAAATATTATGGTAGAGCTCTCTTGATAGTACCATTAATTTTATTTCAGATTCTGTATGAGTCAATTACATTGAAGTCCTATATAGAAAATCATAACTTGATTTACAACACCCCAGAAGCAATAGGCCCTGAATAGATCTTATCTTTTATTGCTATGGTAAAGAATTTTAAGAAAAGAGAATTTATATATTCCAAGAATTATATTTTAAGTCCTATCAGAATTGTATTTGCTTTATAAGAACAAACTTGTTATTCTCTTTAACTAAAAGGTTAAGGTTCTTTGTCTTTCTCCTGCTTCCTGTTCTGTCTTTCAGTAAAGATTCCGCGCCCTCCCCCAGTAACTGAAACAAAAAGATAAACTTTTTTCTCTCAGAATATCTCTTTTATCATGCAGCTTTCTTGAAAACAGATACTTCCTTGAGAACAAATTTTTCAGTAACCCTCAACAGTAGATGAATCTGGTTCACGTTTGTGCATTTGTGTGTGTATTTGAGATACAGAGGACAAATGACAGCTTTGTCTCATTTGCTTGGGTATTAAATGTGATTGATTTTATTGCTAAAATAGTACATTTTATAGCACATAAAATTGTTTCCGTTTACCAACAGAAAAGCATAGCATCCTTGCAGAAGCAAATATTTGAGTTTACACAAAGGCTTCATACAGCAGAGGTGGAACGCCGTTCACTGCGCTTAGAACTTGCAGAATTCAAACGGAATTTGAATGAGATCAAAAAAGAAGCTGACAAAGCCCAGAGCCTGCAAGAGCAATTAAATATGTTTAAGCAATCTGTAAGTATATTTGGTTTAGAAAAGACTGTTTATGGGAGAGACCTTTTTACACATATTTTGATTTGTGTTCTTTAGAAAAACAAGTATAAAACCAATCTACTATTAACAGAATTTTCCAGAAAACTTGCCTTGTAAGTGTCACTGAACTATAAGGCAGATGTATTTAAAATATTCTTCTTTCCACAGGTGTTTCTCTTTGATTTGCACAGCAAGGTATTCTGTGTAAATTACATGTTTGGTCTTCAGTAACCCAGGTTTTCTTCCATATGTTGAAAATGCTGGTGTGATTTATATACCAGCAAAGGATTTATAGATGTTACTTCAAAAGAGTAAAGTCAGCTAAAATGTGGAGATTTAATAAATAGGTTTGTGACAAGCTCATAAAGCATAAGTGTAATATTTGAACCCTGCACTGATATTCCTGAATATCAGTCTTTTACTGTAGCTTTCAGTTTACTTGTAGGAGGGAATTTATGGAAAAATATCTCCTTTCTACATTCTTAATAGCCTATATGCACCAAGTCCCTCTTACCCTTTGCTAGAGCTAAAGGGTTTACTTCAGCACTATGGATGCGGTAACCTGTAAATAGCACCATCTGTCAGGTGTGAAAAGAGACTAGAAAAAGGTTGCTTAACCACTTAAAGCCACAGTATAGCAGATGATGGACATGGTGCTTGAGGGATTATCCTCACTGCTCTATGGATGGAGTTCTCTGTACGCAAATGTGTCATTCTGCCAGATTGTTGGTTTGTTCCTCATCATGTGCCTTCAGTCCCTATAGCAGGGGAGCAGCCTGCCCTTTTTTAGGATGCTGGAGACCCACTGGGCACCTTTCCTCCTATACTTATTTTCTATAGGTTGCATTCAGAATTGGTCACATCTGAGCAATCTGAGAAAGTGAATGGATAAATATTCCTATCTGTGCTTTGCAGGTGCCCCAGTATATCTGAAATAGCCATAGCCTGGAATGAGCAGTATTTTCTATAGTTGTGCCCTTCCCAAGTTGATCCTGAGAGCTATGTGGTAGACCTATCATTGTGACCCCATCAAAACACTTCCAAACCCAGAATATTTAATAGATAATTTCATATCTCTTTATACATGGTATTAAAACATCTATATTCTTTTGAAAATTTGGTGCTCTTAAGAAAAGAGAAAGGAGGCTAAAGAAAAGAGGGGCTTAACAGAACAAATGTAGTATGTCTCAATGATAAGGTCATTTTGATGATTTAAGGATATTGGCAAGGCAAGTCTTTTAGGTAGAGATCGTGTTCTTTTTCCAACTGTGTTGGTCAGATGAGGCAAATTTTCAGGCATGCAAGTTTGATAATATTTTAAATAGAAGCTTCAAAGCTAAATGTAACTTTAGAACAGTTAAATGAACTATGAACTAAACTATTTGCTTTAAATCCACTATTTTTTCTGTGTATCCATTCCTGTTATGTGTAAACTATTTTGCATCCTCTTCTATTGACTGCCAGTCCACAGCTAAGTAAGTGTTTATATCCTCTTATCAGCAGATTGAAACAGATGAAATACTCTAGTTTTGCTTTCTCATATCAAAAGCATATTCTCCTTCCTCTTCATAGCTGGTAGAATGGCTCTTTAACTCATATGAACAAGTGTATCTAGTTGTCTTCAGTTTTGTTCTTAACAGGTTTTATTCCTTTACAGTTCTGGACATGCGTATTTCTTTCTTCATTAGTAATGATTCTTTACAACCTTCAGTGTTAGGTTTGGATAGAATAATTAATACATACTGTTTACAGTAGCCTGAATACTTCCTTGAAAAAATACTGTGAATAAAATTATCTGCCATTCAGTGTTTAGTGGCTTGTCTTCATGTTTCTGAATATTCATCTTGCTCATGCTTTTGTACTAGAATGTTACATGTTATTAAGTAGAACTCTAAAGGTCCAGCATATAAGCAGATAAATATGGTTATACAATCAAACACAATTTATTTCCTTTATCAGAAATTGATCACCAACGAGAGGTTTGAAAGTGCATGTGAAGAATTAAATCATGCGTTACATCGGGAGCATCGGGCACAAATGCTTTTGAATGAACAGGCCCAGCAGCTACAGGAATTAAATAACAAACTAGAACTTCACTCCAGTGAAGAAGCAGACAAAAACCAAATCTTAAGTGAAACTGTAAAGGTAAGATGATTATCCTTCTACAATAGATACCAGCAATTTACCTTTTGGTGAATGAGCCAAATCTCACAGTTCTTGTGCAAATAATACTGTAAGAGTAGATGAATGCGTACTACATCCACTGGGATGCTAACGTGCTAAGAGCACACTCTGAAGATGAAACTTTAAGATATAATTTACTTTTTTTGATATTGGGAGTGGTCTGTGTACACTGGTATGTGTAATCTGTGAAATATTCAGAGTTTACATGATACATAAGAGACACAATCTTTAGATATCATGAGGTGTTTGCAGACCAAAGGAAAAATAAGGGAAGAAATACAGAAATATCATTTTTTTGATAGAGATCATTAGAATATTTTAAAAACTGAATCAGCTGTTTCCTGAATATAATCTCAGTTTAGAGAATACATTTGCCACAGTTCAGAACGTGCTGGATGAACAGAAAAAGATGTCCTCCTTAATCTGAATTTAGGCTTTTTCCCAGACATGATGAATAATGAGGAAAAAGAATTTGTTATCAAAATCTTTGATAACAGTGATATCAAAAAAGATGAATTGCAGCAAAGAGTTAAAGTCTGAAGTGGTATACAGTTGGAAAAGCTGAAAGAATATCGTGGATTTATTAATATAAAGAAGATTTTTTAGTGGTATTGGTATTTACTAAAAATGATGTACCTCGTTAAGGGTGAAAGATATTGATGTATCCAATTTACCTGTTGCTTTTTGTGGTCTTTCTCCCTCTCCATCCCCCAACCGTGGACATCACATTTTGATGTAAGATTTGGTTAAACTTATCTAATATTTAAGTAAGTGTTTCGCTTGTTAATGCTGCTGCATTTTTGTTTCAGATTTAACTAGAGTATATATAAGCCATTAGGCTTGTGCTTAGTTTGTTTAGGAAATACTTGGCTCAAAATTTTTAATGGATATTAGGTTTGTATAGAAGAGAAGGAGTAGGAAACAAGTGTTATCATTTGAAATATTTGTTAGAGTCTGCTTTTTATGTGTTGCTGCATTTCACCATATCATACTTTATATATATATTCCTTTGTGTTTGTTCAGTGGTGATCAAACAAGAAGTAAATTGTTAACATTCAGAATATAGGATGGAGTTTTAAAGAAATATATTAATGGATTACAGGTTACTGAATTAGATTTCATAGCTTATGACTTTTATTAATTAAAGTCTTGATACAAGTTTTTGAGAATGTGAGAGTACACCAACATGCCTTATTTTTGCAGCCCCTCTAGCAGTTGTTGCTTGTTGGAACACCATGATTTAGTCTAAAGCACTTGCTTGAGTATAACTCAGTGAACCCTGTAAAGATATGATGTGATGTAGTAATCTAGCTGCTGTGGTAGGTTGAAATCTAAACAAGTGGATAAAATAAGCCTTAAAGTTGAAACGTACTTTTACCACTTACAGATATACTGACTTGATTTTTCTAAATGTATTACTCCATAGTTCTCAATTCTTTCCATGGAAGAGTTTTGAACCAAATGGAAATCGTAGGTTTGTTGTCACATAATTGCCCTATGGTAACTGCAGCAATTCAAGCTAGTAGTAACTTCCGTTTAAGGATGAGAAGGTTGACTGGTATCTCTTTAATTCCTTTGTGATGCTTACTACCAGGGTTAGCATAAAATCACATATGGTTGTAAAAGTCTGTATACGTGATTATATCAAGGAAGGAACAAAGATCAGTTGTGGTAGTATAACAACACATGTTCATCATCTGGTGCTCCTTGATCTTTATATCAAGGAGATATGATTTTATAATTCATAATTCCTAAATCATCATCCCCCCTCAGTTTTTCCTCACTGCTTTTCACAGTGTCTGTGTAAAACAACCCAAAAAAGAGTTTGAAATGTGTGCTGAACACAAACTTCCTAAATCCAAACTGTAGTCTGACACAAACTACTTTGATACCAAGGGATAGAAGAAAGTTTTTTATTTTGCGCTCTACCACATCACATGTTTTTTTGAAGTTTAATAAAAAGTCTTTGTCATAAGCTTTTTTTTCCAGTTTACTAGAATCCCACTTTATTCGTGGCTTATGTGGTAGGCAGAAGCAGTTTGTGCTTTGCCCTGATGTTTTAACTGCTAGACATTTCCTCTTGGGTAATCCTTTTTTTGTGATTTAAAATAGTTTTTTGTGGCTGTTATTTTGCAGTAAAGTAAAACAATCTCATCTTCACCTAGACCTTTTCAAGACGTAGTGTTCTTACAGTTTGATAAGCCTGTAAAGTCTTAAATAGTACATAAGCAGGGAGAAAAGGGGTGTTATACAGAAGAAATGTATTTCATCTTAAATTACAAAATAGCGTCAGTCTAGACTAAACATATTTACAAAGCTGGAGAATATGGTGGTGTAAAAGTGATATTTCAGATGAATATCAGACTGATCAAGGAGTAGAAGATAAATGAAGAACTTGCCTTGAAGTCTTCATTCATAGTTTTCGAACAGGAAAGAAGGGGAAAAATAGAAGAAAATATCAGACATTTTTACTTTTGATAACTTATTTTGAAACTTATCTATGCTTTCATAGGAATCAGTAAGGAGATATCTTGGTATTCACATACTTTCATAAAGTAGGTTTATTAAAGGAGTACTGCTTAATTTCTTAGCTTTATCAGTTCAGATTTTAATCCCATTTATTTTTATCTTCTTAATGGCATGTACTATAGAGACACCCAAGGTAGCCAATTACATTTCAAGGTCAACTATAACTGAGCAACCCTTCTACACCACTTTTTTTTTATTAGATGAGTTAAATTGCTAACTCGAATTCCCATGTCTTTGTAGAGAGATTTTTACACATATGCTAAACAGGCTTCCATAGCAATACAATTTTTACTCTTAATACAAGCATGTCTTAATTCCAATAAAATCCTTTTTTTCCTGCTGGCAGGCTCTATGCATATTTATATGTATATTTACTTCCTTTTAGGGTTGTTTGTTAGTACGTGTAATAAAAACAGTGTCTTTTTAAGCTTTAATTTATGGGAAAGTGTCATATAAATTATTAATAACTTTTTATGTATTTCAGGTTTCAAGTGCAGTATATGTTAAATCATGTGACTTGCTACATATATGCCTCAAAATAGTCTTAAATACGTGCTTTAGAGAAGATACCTTGACTAGATTCTGTTCTCATTTACTCTTCGTTAAGTATATTCTGTTGAGATTAGTGAAACTGCCATTGATTTATGACAGCCTAAGTGAGAAAAGAACCTCATCCAGGTGCTTTGATAGCACCCACAAAAAATGATGGAAAGGTTTGGAGGATCTGTTTTTGCTATGATTTTGTTTAAATTATTATAAATTACATACATACGTTGTGTTTAGAAAGTGTGGAAAACTTTGCTAACCAGTCACATCCAGCTAAATTAGATTTTGATGGAGGGTGGGACTGTTCTGTTAGTTTTGTTAGAAGTAGATATTTTTCCTGAGCAGGCTCTCTGGTGTGGTGAAAGTGGTGCAGAATTTGCTGCTTTTTGTTGCTTTTCCTCTTCAGACATTTATAGCCACATATTTTCCCTGGAGAATCATTTCAATTATTTATACAATTCCTTTTATTTGCACACACTTTGCAAGTCAGTTTTATAGTTAGCAGTTTCTGCAAATGATTTCAGTGTTATAACTTATAGAAAGGTTAAATAGTTTAATTTCCATGAGGAAGAGCAAGTCATTTTGATGCTCCCCAAATAGAACTGCAAGAATAAATAGAATAGATTACAGTCACTGTAAAAACAAGTTAATAGGTTTGGATTTTTTTTTAATTCTCTGAGATTTTGAGCTGGAAGGGCTGTTGAGATTTGGATGCTCTTTGGGATACTGTTGATTCACAGAAACTTATTTGTCACTTTGGCAAGAAAAGGTATTTCTGTGCATTGTCCTATTAACTTAAAGGCTGTTCTCTAAATAAAGTATAATGGTTGATTACTTATTAGCATGTAACTTAATAGAAAATTTTTATTAATCAAGTTTAGCACATTAAAGACAAGCTCCTTTCTGAATTAGAGTCTAAAATTCATAATTCATTAATTTAATGTTTTAGTTTTTTTAAAGTTGCCATACTCTGTATGTTCTGAGCACCTAAATAATCTGTAGAGTTGCTAAGAATTAAATATAAATTAGTATTGCCATCTGCCCTATTCTCAGTCAAAAGAGATTATGTATTTTCTTATCACAAAGGATTACAGGTTAGACAGTTTTGTCCTGTATTTGTGTTTGTGTTCCATTATTTTGCAGATAAGTAGTGTAATATGCTCATTTCCTTCTCTGTAATGTAACTTCCAGTAATGATAACTTTTTTAGACAGATAGTCTTCAAAGGTTTCAGCCAACTGAAGACTTGCTCTGGAGCTGGCCCTTTGTGCTTTCTTTGTTTAAAGGTTGTACTGTATTTTGCAGGAAATTCAGGTATATGCAAAGAGATAGCCTTAGGCTTCTTCCCAGCAGCTGCCTTCTTAATATAGCAGGAGGGTCAAATATGGAGAATCCTGTTAGGGACAGGACCTATGAAATACAAAGCTTCCTTCTACATTTCTTTTCTGTGAATAAGACTGCATTACTACTCTACCTCCACTTCAGCTATTTCACCTTAAATGTCTCTTTTCTGTCTGCCCATAAAAGTTGGTGTGTTTGTTTTATTGTCTCAGTAATATTTTTTAAAATCACAAACTTGTATATTACAATTATTTATCACCAAGAAACATTTTATGCAACTCTGTCTAGCATTTTGAAAGCAGCTCTTTAAGTTCTGTCGCACTGTTTTCCTTGCATTGCTTCTCTGGTTAGCCTCTAACATTGAGGATCTAAGGGTTGCTCTGTTTTTTTTCCACCTTAGGGATCACCTCATTAAGAAAATTGATCCCCCTGCATTCCCTCACTGAACTTGCTTTCTAGTAAGACTGTTAGGTCTGTGCATTTCCTTTGCTCTGTGCCTGGAACATTCATCAGTATCAGTGGGAGTTGCCTGGAGGGACTGAGGTCAGTATATGGCCTTTAGAAAAGTATTGAATTTGCACCACAGTCATCAATGAAGATTTCTTCCTACTAGTAACTATGTTGTTAAAGGTCTGTGTTAAGACCTCTTTTCTGAGTTAGCCTTTCTGGAAAATACATAAGCAATAAGCAGAATAGGAGAAAAAATAAATTTATAATTTTGGGCTATAGTATATATATTATTTGCTTTATTGTAAAGTTCAGTACACCAATTCAAAATTATCTAGTAAGAATCGCATAAGCACAATTCAGTTAGAATCTCTTATTTTACAGTATGGACATTACTATTTTGTTATGCTGTTTAATTCTTCTGCAGTTGCTCTCTTGTCCAGGTTTGCAAGTTGAATGTTTCAGTAATAATTCATTATAATTTGAGCACTGTTAAGATTTTACACTAGAATTTGAATACCTACACTAAGTAAACATTTTTGTTATTTTTTAAATTTTCTTTCTGCAGAATTTTACTACTAAATATTTTATTGTTTAAGATTAAGAATGTTACGCAGTATTATGCAGCCTGATTTTCTTGGGCAAATTTATACTAAACTGGCTTTATATAGTAAGAAAATAATAAAATAATGTCCAAAATTCTATTTATTTTACAATGAGAGAAGAATGAATAGAATTGTCAGTTTATTACATTTGCAGTCAATCTAATCAGGTGTAAACATTATAAAGACAACCTTTTCAATTTTATGTTAAAAAAGTAATATTTTGTTTTTAATATGTCAAATAGTTTAAGATAACTGGGGCAGATGCTCTCACTGTGTTATAACAATTTGAGTGTAATTTGGGCTCTGAAAGGCAGCACCGTAGAATAAGTCATGATCATGTAAGATCACTGGAGTTAATCTTTGAGAGCTAATTATAACTAGCTGATTTCCAGCTAAGCATAGATATTCCCTTCTAAGAAAATTATGGAATTGCTTTGGTCATGCTAGTCTGATTTGATGAAATATCTTAATTTCAAGAGTCATTTTAGTGCTTGTGCACTCAAGTGCCCTTCCAGTAGTTTGCAGAGGAAGGTTGGTAACTAAGGCAGGTAGAAAGTTGGTCTAGGAATGTTGCAAAATATGTGGAAACCAGAGTTGCAAGTAACAATAGTTTGGACTGAATTTATTTCTGAATAGATGGTTTACATCTTGGGGGAGAGGGGGAGGGAGGGTTGGTTTAATATATTAATGACTAACACATGGTGAGATCTAGAATGCTTCATTTACATCTTTACAGTGTAGTAATATTGCCCGCTTAGGAGACTGCTTGTTATCTTGGAGTCTCTTTGCCGCACTGTGCTGTTAAAAAGAATTCTGACATTCTGTCATAGATTGATTTAAAAAAGAAGGAAAAAGAAAAGCTTTAACAAAGTAATTGGAAAAAGCAGAATATTTTTATGATCTTTTAAAAATAACTTTTATTGCTCTCTGGGTGTTCCATTTGTAGGAGCTTTTTTACTCCCTTTAGAGGGGCAAAAAAAGAAAAGGAAAAATATCTGGATCTAAAAGCTTAATAATATTATTGCTGCTTTGTAATTATACTGATTAACACCTCTATCCATGACCTTGGAATTTATAGTGCAGTTGGAAAGATTTATTGACATGTAATTTGGAAGAAAAATGGGATTATTGCGTAATTACAGTATGTGGTTATTAAGCATATGTACTTGCATACCATTTATCCCTGTTGTTTTAAGACCTTCAGCTATCTTTCAATTTTCGTTCAAGAATACAGAAAGGCTTCTTGGTAAATCCAGATTCCTGGGAGATCTTTGTTATGTTATTGAGTCAACTACAAAGTAACCGTCTTACCTTGAGATGTGCAGAGGGGATCAATAGATCTTTAAAACCGCATGTGATTTTTTTTAAAAATGTTCTAAACCCTATTTTTCCTAGTAGTTTGGATATCAATGTGTAGGACTTTCTGATATACAGGTTCTTGATATACAAGCCCTTTATATGTAGATTTGCTTCTTGCTGCTGTTTATCTAGGATATCTATAGGGTTCCTTTATTTTTCACCTTAGTCAGGTTTTCCCATGATCTCCCTTTCTGATACTGTGAACTTAACTCTATAAAGACCTTTGCATCTTCTTGTTGTGAAACCATAGCTAACTCTCAAACAACTGTGAATGCAACAGAGTATATATCTGAGTGGCACAAGGAAAGAGATGCATTCCTTCACAATTCTGCCCCCTTTCTCAACAACATACAGTGACAGCAGCTATGCCCAACTTTTGTATAATTTGGTTTTTGAATTTCTGTTTAATTCTGCTATTTTCATTAGGTGTTAGATGATTTTCAAGGGCAAGTCTTTTTCCAAAATTCGTACCACCTTCAGCTTCCAAATTCTATAGCTATGTTATCTTCTTTTTATCCTGATAAAGTGTGGAAGCTCTTTGTGTGTAGCAGAATAACAAATTAAAAAGACAAATGAAATTTTTATGTATTGCCTAAAGAAGAGACCTTTACAATATGTATTTATGATAAATCTGCCTGAGTTCTTGGAGTGCCATGTGAATCTTTATACTGTCTCAAGAAGGACTTTTTCAAAGTTTTTAACTATTTCCAACTAAAGTAAACCCACCTTAATTTGTTTTTTTTTGTCTGCAGACTGTAAGTAATCAGGTGATCTAAAAGTGGTGAATTTAAGATTCTCAAATTCTAATGTAAGTTTCAAGATTTTATTTATAAATGGTAGTTCACTGCCATACAATAAGAAAACTTCTCAGCTGTGAGGATGAAGAAATGAGTTTTTTATTCTCAAAAAGTTAATGATAATTCACTAAAATAATTGTTTCTTTTTAGTATCACCCAATGTGTTTGATAATATGCCATGTTTATTACTGTTTCTTATATAGGTGAGTAAAGCAGGTAATATTCAAAGTTTTATGACATCATGGGACCATTTTATCTCATCCTATACATACCAAAATAAAGAAAAACATGGATAGTAGTTCAGCTTAATATTTACAGTGATTCACTGCTGTCAGTGATTTTAACTTACTTGCTTCAGGATGCATGTATGTCAGGCTCAGAAACCATATTCCTCTTAAGGACTGTGCTCTCTGTTGGCGCTTGATATACCACAAAGCATGTCCACAGGAAGAGGAGACACCCAGCCATTATGCCTTTATAGCCCTTTGATCTCCATGTTGAATACTGGGATGTAATATATCTTTGATGGTTTTTCAACAGAATGATTTAGAAGTTTCCTTTTATATTAGTTAAATTTTGTTTCACTATATCTGTTCTTTCTGCTGAGAAGATTCTACTGCCCAGCCTTTAATAAAGTAGTGACCTGCATAAAAACAAAGGTAGAGAGACCTTTTAGTATGAAATGACACATTTATCAATTCTTTCATACTTTACTGAGGTTTAAAGAGCAAAAGGAATAAAGAGAATCATGTATGCGTGTTTTCCCCCTGCAGATACTTCATGCAGTAGGATGTGGTTGGCATAATATTAAAATAAAATATGCATACACTAAACAGCATTTGGGGCTGTCTGTGGAAACACATGTACCTGAATACAAATGTGCAGTTTGGTCGGAAGTGTTCTACTGAAAGAGAACTCTGTGTGTGAATATAACCTGAATAAACTGGTAAATCTGTCTAAGCTGACTTTAGTATTAGTGCCATGTTAAAAAAACAATTTCTCAAATTCATTATTAAAGAAAATGGAAAACTGTCACTGAAGCAAGATCAGAACTTCAGCTGGTGTAAATTGACATACTTGGCACTATCTGTAAGTGCTTAATGTGATGGCCCGCGCTAATGTGCTATTGTCTAGTGGAATTGTGTAGCAGCTTTATTCAAGAAACTGCTACAAAATGAACTGTAGCAGTAGAATTACTTAACTGGGACTACTAGTATATTGAACTCATGGAACATATATATTCCTACTCAGAATTCAATCTTAATTTCTATGTAGCCTATTTACTGAAACTATTATCAAGACTTTTAGGAGTCCCATTTTTGATCTGAAGACTGATATACCTGGTATACTGTAATACTTGTTTCTTAGTTTTAGTTAGGAAGCAGAATGCATAGTTTAACCTGTCCCTGATGCCCTTTAAGTCTGTGACCTGATTCTCAGCAACTTCGGATTGTATGCCTTTTTAAATAAATGACAATAGCAATAAAATTGTGATTATTTAATTTGTAGATAATATTTCCTTGTCACTGATAGTTATTTTTGTTGCTGTTGTTTCTCCTTGTTCCTGAATTATTTAAACTAGCTGTTGTGATAAAGAAATATCCCAACCACATTCAGTGATGCAGGTCCACTGGAAGAGCACTTTTAGAGAGCTTCATATAATTTGTTCCAGGGCATAGAAATGCCACTACTAATGCAAGATTATTAAGACCAAGAGGACATGATTGCAGACAGATGGTTTGAGCCCATCTGAGTTTGAGAAACTGAAGCAATATGTTGTGTCACCATAGATATCAAATATTTATGTGTATGTACATAGTAGTTCATGTAAACTGTAATAAAGGTAAGGGATAAAGTCTGTTGTGTCTTGTACACTGTGTGGTAGTGTGCACAATTAAATACTGAATAGCACAATTAAGGAGCAGCATTCTGCATCTTTACATAAAGTGAGAATGGCATTATAGAGCAGCACGAAAGGCTCTCCCTGTAAAATTAGGTGCCTCACTTACATATAGGGACGCAAAAGAGTTATGAAAAGACCTCTTTTAAAGTATAAAGTATAAAACATCCTTTTTAAATCTTGAACTGTAACAACTTTAAGATTGGGACTCTGTCAGGGTAAAAAGTGTAACAACAGAAAAACAGGATTCTGTCTTTTCTGTGTCACTTGAGTAACTAATTTAAGGGCATGACACTTCCAAAGCACAGAAAAGCTGCTGATGATGCAGGGCTGGATCTTGTTTAGCCTGTGTCTCCAGAGTGTGGGCTTTTACGCTGGGAGGGGAATTTACTTTTCTAGGAAGAAAGAAGAAGCATCCATTTTTTTTCTTTTTTCTTTTCATCATTTGAAGTTGTCCAGCTTTCTGGAATGTTTAAAAAAATTGTAGGAAGGAATTAGTAGCAAGAGGGCAGGTAGTATGTCAGAGGTGAATGAGAAATGAATGATTCTGTAGACATGCCACAAAGCATATGATTCCAGCAATTTATACTCATTTAACATGATTTTCTTTTTTTAAGCACGTAAAAACCACAGTCATAGAACCTAACATTTCCTATATATGTTTTTGATTATGTTGCATTAAGATAGTAGGATCCTTCTCTGCAAGTGATTATTCTAGAGCTTTCCAGTAGTAATAATATAATTCACTTAGCTCAGAAGACAGTGAAACTCCTAGATTATGAAGCCCATAAATTTTGTAATATGTACTTTAACCTTTTCCCAAACCTTCTTTATAAATTCAGCTTAATTATTATCTCTAACTGGTTTCATGTATGTCTGGCGGGCCCAATGCATGTCGGCATTCATAAGGATTTCCCTCATTTGAGATGGCTTTTCAAATTACCTTCAAATGCAGTGGTGTACCAACTAACACTTCTTAACTCCAGTGCTTTTGCTTGCTCATAATAACAGTCCACGAGGATCTAGCCTGTATGTGGACAGTTTATGTTTTGGAATATAAGGAATTTTAAGTAATTACTTAAGGAATTAATTAAGTAAATACTTTAAGGAATTACTGAAAAAACAATTTCAAAATATTAACTTTTAAAGTTTTGTTTACTTTGAAAATGAGTGACATGAACAGAGTATGTCTAGTCTGAAAAAAATGTCAGTATGGGGAATTACTCAGGAATAGCTACTACCTTTAAATTAATAAACTTTAATTTCATGATAACTTTCAAGCATATACAGCTTGCTGACTTAAAAAAGCATTTTCAGTCATGATGTACTAAACATTTTTGGATAATGCAATTGAAAAATGCATTCCTTTCTTGTTGATCAGAACAGATTTTTTTCTTGAGAAATAAATTAAGATACATGGCTAAGTCTGCGTTTTGCTCACTGCCTTGTAGCATAGAGATATCAATCCTGGCTTTAAATCCTTGAAGCAATGTAATCCAGCCTGAGCCACTGCAGATAAAATGCTTCCTGTACCAAAACTCACTAGGATGTCTCAGACCTATGTTTCAGCCACTAAACAGACTGTTGTCTAGATGTACATTGCCTATGGGTAATGCTGTTTACTTTCATAATGTGAACACCTACAGTTTCAAGTGACTTTTGTAAGAAGAATCTCTTGCAAGGTGACGATTTCCCTATTTTTCCCATCCACTCCAGAAAGTGACTTTCTTGAATAAAACTTTTTATTGAAGTATTTCTTAAGGGGTTCTAGTTGTTGTAGAGTAACTGTGTATTTGAGCCACCAGCATCATCATTTAACTTCTCCTAATTGTCTGTAGATAACTACCTGCTCTTTTTTTTTTTTAATAACACTGATTTGGCTAAAGTTTTCTGTTGTTAACACAATCTGTGTTTCAATATTATGAGGGCTTCTTGTAGGGAGCAATCACAAACAATTGTATCTGACTACATGTCAGAAATGTCAAAATATGTCTGAATGGTTCCCTTAATTCACCAGTATTTTGCTGGTTATTTATTAGAATCATTGTGATGATTAGTGTTACCATTGTGCATACTAGTCCCACACATGCCCAGTGATCTCATGCTGGGCACTTTCTAACATGGAACAAAACCTTTTTGTGCCTTATAGCTTACAGATCACAATATATCTAAGTTTAGCCACTTCCACTCTACATCACATACTTCAGAGAAGATGCGTCAGGTGTGTCATTCCTTAGAATGCCAGCACATCAAAAGATTGCTGCTATCATGCTGCAGGTCCAGCAGCAAAGGGGTTAAAAACATCACTGCTTTTCTGCAAAGCAGGTAAAGCTCTTGCATGTGTATTCAAAAAAGACATTTGAATTTCTTATGCTAGAGGAGTTTAAAGGGCATGTAAAAGCGTCTGTTATTGAAGGGATGTCATGGGTGGTCAGCCTCAGGTTAGTTCTGCTTTCTGAGAGCAGAACAGCTACATGAAGTTCATCTCAAACTGTTTTAAAGCACTGCTGCAGCCACTCTGAAACACACAGTGAATCCAGATAGGGTAGATTGCTATTACAGAGTTTGATTTCCAGTTGAGAAGTCTACGTCCATCTTGTTTGTTGGCACATCTCTAAATGTATTAGATTTTTTTTCATATATTGATGAGAACTCTGTTTTGTCATTTTTTTACCACAGAACTTTTTTCCACAAAGACTTTTAATCTATATTTTGATAGTAAAAACTTCATTTTGATTTGTTCTTGATGAGTAGGGATTCTTTTCAGAAAACATCCTGTGGAAATTTGGCTGTAAAGTTTGAGTTAATGTAACGTGGTTTTCATTGCAGTCACACATGCAGAAAATATACTTAAATATTGATGTAACTTTTTGTACATTTTGGATTTGGGCCTTTCGAAGATCCAGGATTTCTGCAGGGTATGTGTAGACTGTCCTTTGAGGGGCGCTCAAAGACCATCCTAAAGATCATATTTGCCAGCAGGCATTGAATTTGCAAGAATAATCAAAGACAGAGACTGGATGACCACTTTAGCAGGGAGCCCCACTAGGCATCAGGTTGAACCGGCTGTCCATTGACAATCAAATTTTGCTTATGGTGCTCTTATAAGGCTAGAAGCCAAAGGAATAATGGAGATTGCTATGTAAAAATACTTCCCATTTTTATTCTTGAAAGAGATGTTATTCTCCAAAAGTAATATCTACATAATGTTTGCTTTTAGTGGAAACATGAAAATGTATACACAGTTATTTTCTAAAGATGTCTTCTTATCTCATAAAGAACAGTAAGACATCAGCGTACTAATGAGAATGGTGAGCTGTTAGTTTCACTTGAATATATAAAGCAAAATAATGCTTTGGAAAAAGGCTATATAAAAAGATCAAGGCAGCTTATTCAGCAATACATGCCTCTTGAATACCAGCACTGAGAACTGAGCAAAACTGATTAGACTAGTTTAAACTTTCTCCTACAGGCTGGCATTTTGATCTGTTGTTACAAATAGTAGGTACTTCTCCATACTAGGAATTTTTATATGCTTCGGTCTGTTTTCTGACTATTATCCTGAGCCACTACTTGGGGCACTTCTGCAAGATGGGAATTGGGAAATCCACCTGCTTCTTACTACTTTGTGTTCTCCTAAATATGTTGTATTTCTTTTGTAGCTCTATTCCAGCACTTAAATGCACTACTTCTGCTCTTGCCACTTCATAACTTTGGAAGCTCTCGGTGGTTTTGATTTGAAGGAATTAACTCCTTTCTCTGTGTCCCTTAATCACCCTTTGAGTCCGATTGCTGAGTTGGGCATCTGATCTTACAGAAGAAGCATGGACAGGTGCAGCCCATGTATATTTGAAGTTCTTTTGTAGCTTATTACATGCTGGTGCAAATATGGTGAGATTTAGAATGTCTGTTTCTTTACACATTCTGTTTTCCCTCCTCTTCTCTATTGTGGCTGGAAAGCCTTTACTGTAGAAAGGCTTTGAAGCCTCCAATGGCATGATAGGGAGATGGCTTTCCTGATCTATGTCTTAGGAAAAGTGCAATAATGGTAATGGGCATTTTAGCTGGTGGAAGAATGGATGTTGGTTGAAGTTTGTATTCTTTTTCTCATTGTGAGATTTTTAGTTATGTGTGTAGGACAGTTTTGCACAGGGCATTCACTATACAGGTCTTTTAAAAAGTAGTATTTTGTGTCCATACAAAATGGATGGACATACCAAACTTCATCCTGAAGACAAAATCTTAAATTTCACAAATTACTTCATAATGTATGTACTGCAGTGTATTTGCATATCTTTCAGCACAGTGTTGTGTCCGTGTAATTTAAATTTAATTTAATAAGCAGTTCAATCTAACTTTAGCTGATCTTGGAAAATATCCTCTCAGTATAAATGTCACATGTACTTTTCATGAATTTAAGCTGTATGACTGTCTTCATTCATTTCAAATGACCGTCCATCTGTTATCTTTTGAATAGAGTGTTTTTTTCAGGTGAAGAATAACCATATTTAACTTTCATTTCCTTTTGTAATTGTTTCTGAAGAAAGAGATTCCTCACTACAAATAACCTAATCTTGTTGAATAAATTATGTGTGGAAGTTCCAGCTTGTCCTACATATACCAAATGAGATTTTTCTTCAGTGCTCTTAGTTACTTGCTGTTGTTACAAACAAATTGTTTTTCATGCTCAGTTTATGGAGAAAAAAACACACCCAAATTATCTCTAAAAGGACTTTCTTCTAAGGATTCTGATGAAAACTCAGTTTATATATGAGATTGTGGTGGAATGTAGAGGAACGAATGCAATGATGTCTTGAACGAGCATGTGAATACCTAAATATCTAAACTAAACAGATAATTGGCTATTTACTAAATATCAACAAATTGGAGTTTGGCTTCTAAGTTGCTTGAAAATCACTTGTGCTCGAAAGTGAAAGCTCAGCATCTTCACAAAACTATATGCAGACATAGTAGGTTTTTAAAACCTCCATTCTCATTATCATATTTAGCTTTAACTTTCTAACAATTGTAATTGTCCACAGAAACATTTCAAGATAAATGCATTATCAGGTTTTGAAATTTTCTTATTTTTGTAAATATTAAGACCCAGGGAGCAAAATAAGGGCTATATTGTGGATTAAGTGAAATATCTCAAGGCTGTGCTTTTCTGATAACTGAACCTGAAGTGACCTTTCTCAGACACAATTACAGAGCTGTATGTTTTTCCTTTAATTTCATCAGGGGTTTAATTAGTATACAAATAAAACTTCCCTTATCTTCCTTTCTACCTAATTGGCTTGTCTTCGCTTATATATGAAGTATGTGAAAATGGGCTGTAATTAGGGTGACCGTGTTAACCTTTTTTTCTCAAATGTACTGTTGCCTAAAGGCCTCAAGGCCTAAAAACAGTGCTTTGGATTATTGCTTTGCAATCACTATGGCTCTCCCATAGGTTTTCTCATGAGCAGAAGGGCTTTGGGTGCTGCAGGTTCCCACTGCTTAACGGGATCTTCATTCTTCTCCCCACTAAATGTTTATTGATTATCTCACTGCTCCACACTCAGCCTCCAACAACTTAATATTAGGTGACAGTCAGGAGAGTTCTCCAAGTAATTAGAGTGGAGCATTGAGGGAACAATTAGGAGCAGAGTTATTAAACTTGATTTATCCTATTCTCTCCTGAACAGTTTCTTGGATATCAGAACATCACACTTTCACAATCTACCCTGGCTGAGAAATTAGTGGCTAACCTGCTGCTTATCATTGTTGCCTTGCTGCCTTGAGGCACACCCTCTTGGTTTCAGTCACTCAGCTGGAAATATTAGAGTCCATAAAGTTTATCAAGGGTTTTAATTAGATCAATCTGAAGAAGGAAAAAAGGAGAGGCTTAGCAACCATTACTTTAGAACATTCTAAACTGTATCTGAGCAATTTTCAAGGCTTGACTTTAACCCACAGTAGCAAGGAGCTTCATGTGAAGGCTGAAACTTTGGGGTAGCTTGTTTGTTTTCATTGTGCTTAGATACTGCAACATTACTGATAGGTAAATTCTGAATCCTTTGGACATTTATGTGAATAATTCCCAAAGTTTTGAAAATAATAAAGCAACTGCTCAGTGAGAATTTTGATTTTATCATTTCTGTTTTGCTTTGTCACTACCTAATGCAGACTGCTGGCTGAGCCTGTCCTAGAGTTAGTCTTCATGCTTTCATCCCTGTTACCGTCTCATTAACAGACCTGCACTTGCAATTGTTTTGCAAGATTAGCTAGCAGCGCACACTAGATTTGGATACCTAGTGAGTCTCTTCACCATCTGTGATCAGTGAAACCTGTGGACTGGAACAGCCAACTCTTTGGCCCTTGTAGAAGCATAGCCATCTAATAAGAGCAAAATAAATATGCATCTTGTCTTACCAGAGCGTTCATATAAGTCTGTCTTTCTTCAGCTATCCGGTCCACTAGAATCTTGGAGCCCAACTCTGTTCTAGCCGCCTCCACCTCATGAGTTGCAGTTAACCATCATGTTGCCTCAAAATAAAATTTTCAGAATTTTCCTCTTTTCTCCACGTTAGAGCTCAGTCCTGTGATTGCCTCCTGAGAGCCCTTTCTTCAGTCAGATTGGGAAAGTGGGGTGGACAAAGCTCTGGCACCACAGACCCTTCTCTTCATCCCATAAATATCTGTCAAAAGACAAGAATATGGAGGAGACACAGCTTTTAAAGCTCTGAAGCCTCAATACTGACTTAGCCTAATATAAACAAACAATGAACAGAATAAATTGAGGAAGATACAATGTTCTTAAATTATAGATGGCACCTTTTATCCTTGCAAATACAGATTCTTGGAAGTAACTTTTCTGAAATGCTAACCATCCACAACTTGAGCCATTCAGTCTTTGATAGCCACTGAGAAGACTTTCTGAAAGCAACATTTCTGTTTTCTAGTTTCTTTATGCTAATAATGCAATGGAACCTATGTGCTTATCGTTTTTTAGGAGAAAAATGGTGTATTTAGTTGAAATTAATGAGATGATAGGCAGAATGGGTCAACCTTCATTAATTTGAGCAAGACTTGAATATTATCACCCCCAGATTCTAGGGTTTTGTAAATAAAATTCAGTGGTGTTTTTAAAACAGTGATTAATTTCAGCTTGGATTTTGTAAATTGCCAAACAGAGTTCTGGTTGTGGTGCTGTACCTTGCAATATGGTGCTGAAATAACTGGTTGCTATTATTATATTGAGAAACGTATTTCAAAAAACCCGCAGCAATCCACTGATTTTAGTTTGTTTTGCAGTATTTTAATGTTTGATGCCATACTTTTTCTTTCATGTCTGTTATTTTGTGTTTTTGAATTTTGCCTGGCACTTTGTTTTCTGAAGTGCTTTTGACTCTTGACTAGATCTGAAGGTTTTTCAGATTAGTCAAGTTTTAAGTTTTCAGTCCCCTGCAAATGTGTATCAGATTTTTGTATATACTACACTTAATACATATTCACAGCGTAATGCATATCCTAAGTGTTCCACAGTCCAAATCATGTACTCCTGAGTACAAATTATGCAGAGCATTCTTAAAACTTAAGCAGAAAACATATCCATAAATTTTGAAAACAATGTGCAAGAACTCAGTCTTGCAACTTCTTTGCTGCCTTCTATATTCTGTATCCTTCTGTATTGCTTTAGAATTTGACAAGAAATTTGCATCTTATGTTTACAGCCACCTATTATAGTTTCTTTCTAAAGAAGACAAAATGAACAAGTATAAGTAAAATATAAAATTTAGCAAAATAAGCACATCATTAATGCTTCAGTCTCCAAAACTAATGATTTATCCCAGCAGAAAGAAGTAGCAACTAGCCAGGTTCTGTATTAATTAGTTCTGTATCCTATTTGTCATCTATTGAATTAATCTGAATTGATTTAAAGCACGTTGTGTTAATTCTAAGCCAGAGATAAACATTAAGTAAAAATGCGTGTACTATTTTGTATATTGGAAAACTCATGTTAAAACAGAGAAAGTACCATAAAGTAGTGATTTAGTCTTAACAGGAATTTCAGCAAAAATATCTTTAGTGCACTAGCAGAGAATGTTGGGTTCTTATCTTCTTGTATCCTGAACTGTCTGGTTAATAGTGCAGAATATTTATACAGATGCTACTTTGTCATTTTTCCTTTTTTTGCATGTGAAGTCTTTTCTCATAATGTTCCTTTTAAATTATGGTTTCAAAATATTTTATTTCTCTTTAATGCTGCATTCTTGATTGTTTTCGCTGTGTTTAGATCTGATATCTGTAAGTATAGTAGCCAAAGCATAGTATATTTACCTGTTGGGTCAACAAACCACTTTATTGTATCAAATATATTTGTGAATAGACAATATACTAAAAATTAGGGTTTTGTGAGTTTGTGATGTTTCTGTTAGAGAATTCATAAAACCTTGGTATGCAGTGGCCCAAATCTGCTTCAGAGTCAGTCTGTATTCCTCTTTGTTTAATAGCCTATGGCATAAATTGAAGTTAATTATTGGGGCTGACAAGTAACTCTGCTTTCTGTCTGCTTGCAGAGTCTCTCCAAGGCAAAGATGGAGCTGAGAAGAAAAGATCAATCTCTGCGTCAGCTCAATAGACTTCTTACCCAGCTGGAGCAGGACAAGCGTCGACTGGAAGAGTGCATCCATGATGCAGAAAGTGCCCTCTGCATGGCAGCGAAGTGAGCACTGGGACCTTGGGGAGATCACTTAAAACAGACAAAAGATCAATTCTTACTTTCATGCGCAGGGTTTTAGCCCTGGCTAATGTAATGCTAAAAACAAAAGTACAGCTGTCTGTCTTTGAAATTCAATGATAGTCTTATAAAAAGAAAACTCTTAGTTCAACATACTAAATGTACATTTTCTGTAGTAAACCCATTAAAGTGCTCCAAATTCTGGGTCTTGAAAATAGCATGGGAATTTTTTTTGCCCAGTTATGTTACTGATTTGACAACATCTGTTTTGCAGAGCCTTATCTCTCTAATTATTTGAGAAATAAGATCGCTTCTTTTACTTATTGCAAGGTCCTTTTATAGAGACATACGATTTACTTTACAACACATATCTCTTATACAGAAATGTCAACTTGGAGACATGTCTTAGTTGCAAAGAGTTGAAAATTGTTTTGGACCTGGTCTTATCTATGGAGCAGTAAAGATTTTTCAGATGATTTCATGGGAGTTAGGCATAAAACCTATGCCTTTTTGTACCATAACATGAAGAGTGGGAAGCAGTGTTAAAGATGAAAAGACGTGTAGTCAAAAGGTGTTCCACTGATTTTAATGAGTTTATTCCTAACCTCTTACAGTCATGTACTCAGATAAAAAGATAAAGCTTTGTAGGCTCTGTGTGTTAGCTATTACTGCTATTGTAGTATGTGCTTCAAATATTACTGGTCCATGACTAAGATTTGTTAACTTTTTAAAATTTCTTATTATACCTAAGATCCATTTGACCTGTGAAAAACAGTACCTTAGAAACTTTAAGGCTTTTATGCACGAGTAAAATATAATAATTGTTACAGGAGTTTCTGTGAGATGCTTAACAGGGTAATTAAAATGACAAATGTTATTTACTATGAGTGTATTAAAGACGACCTGACCTGAAGAAGGATTTGTGTTCCCAAAATCTTGCTGCTCTTCTCCCTGCCTTCAGGCAATTTTTACTCACTCCAGTGAAGAACATTCCCTCTAGCCCTCCTTAAATTCAGAACTTTATATTTTTCTTTACATAAAATGTTTTTTAAAAGGTCATTTCTGTATATAGTAGTCAAATATTGACCAAGGTGGAAAAAATAAAATACCACTTATTGTTCTACCAACTCTTCATAACAAGTTTCTTTTTTCCCCTTGGAATGTACCAGCAGTTGGTGAAATAGACATAACTCTTGTCCAGAAAATCTTACTTTAATACCTCTTTCACAGTCTGTGTGATTGAAAGCAATGCAGATTTATTCCCATGCTCCTGGGCTTCTTTTAAGTTCTTTTCTAATCTTTTCTACAGTCTTAAATGATAGTAAGATGATTGGCTCATTCTGAAAGAGACCTGGTACCTTCTAGAATTCTGATGTAAAAATGTGAGACTTAAAATGAAAGGTGGTTGGAGCTGGAATGAAAATGGTTGTCTTGAGTCTCTTGCAGTGGTGGCCAGCAGTTTTGCTCTGCTTTCCTTCAGAGTAGGATGCAGTATTAATAAAAGGTGATGTTAGCTGTGAACCTGACAGACATTTAAGTACAAAGTTAGTAGGCATTTGGTCATCTGCCTGCTAGATAAAAATTGACTGTCAAACCTGCTCCACAGCCATCATGTAAAAAGTGAACCAGAACATGTTCCCCATTCCTGAACTACATTAATGCATAATAATACTCAAGAATACTTCCATGATCCAGTTCTGACTTTCCTTAAACTTGTAGGAGTCAATGAATATGTAAAGAAAGACTGAATAAAATTTGGATCTGAACATGCAGGGGTGCAAGAGATTAATTTTTTTAAACCTTTTTCTCAGCGTTATACACAAACATTATCAAAGATTTTTAGATTTTATATGACTATTTCCAAAAGGCAAGATAATAAATGACCCATAGTCAGCGTATTTCTTGTTTGTGAAAATAAGAACCTGCAGACCACTTATTAAAGGGGTCCAAAATTCCATCTAAATACTCTCCTTTTTGCAATGAAGAACACCTGAGAATATACAAGGAATAGATTGTCTTCCATATTATTAACTAACTTATAAATTAATGCTGTTGAACTGACTCTCTAGAGCTGTCTTCACACAGATAAATAGCAGTTGCTGTATAAATGAGGCAAGCAAAGAAGGTGAGCAGTGTGTCCCTGTCAGTCTGGTCCAAAGAAAGACAAGATCCTCAAAGACAAAATCTGTGTGACAACCTTACCTAAGAAAGTAAAAGCCAATCTTATTTTTCTGTGCTTCTTCCTATTTTTGCCATTGGGATAATATGAGTCAAGAAAATGAGGAAGCAGTGGTCATTCCAAGTAGAACAGAATGATTCTGACTTCTGTTTTAGGAAGTAAAACATCTAGAACAAAATTTTCAGATAGCTGCTGAGATAGAAAGACATGCTTTTCTGACATAGATTGTGTTTTCTTTACTATCATGTTGTATTGTCATTCCCCCCTGCCCTACTTCTTAGTAATGTTATCTTATGCTGCTTTAATTACATTTCTTTCAGCACATCTGATGAGATCAGTGTTTCTTATGGTAGCATAACTGTTCAAAGCTATCTTTCTTATTGAATCTCTAATCTACAAAAGTCCATGGGTTGTAGTCTGAACTTATATTTCATAAAGATAAGATCCTCAACTGTACTTTTGTCAGAAAAGACCAATGGAGCATGTAATGAAGTGTTCTGGTTTGTAAAAGAAGGTTGTTCTTTGTATACAAGAAGACTTTGTGAAAAACATACTCTGTCATTGTTTTCCAGAATGAAAATCCCTTCCCACTGGAGTCTGGAGACCATTCAATGTGCCCTTTTTATCCAAGGCTACAGATTTCTTCTCTTAAAACAGAATGGTGCTAAGAGTAGTTATTTGGTTATCCATTGATATTCCTATAAACATAGCTGGTTTAATGCTTACCCACAGAAGAAACATCTTTCATATGGAAACATGCACCAAATAGTGGTCAATGACCTATTGTTACACAGTTTATGTTTGGGGTATAAACAGAAGAGATTCAAACAACATTTTCTGAGTTGCCAAAAATTTTATTTAAAGACATGACAGTTATACAGTTGTTATCAGCAGAAAATGATTTTGTATGTGAGTAGAGCTTCAGTTTTATTAAAAACATTGTTTTTTCTCTTAAAATAGAGACAAAGAATTGATTGCCAGTCATATGAAATCTGTGGAAGCCACTCTCCAAAAGGTAAGAATTTGAAGTATTCCTTCTGTTTCATTTTTATCTCTAATCACATCAAGCTTTTACAGCTGCTTGTTTGCAGGGAAATGAGGGGTAGAAATTGTAAAATGACTTCCTTTTGTCAGTGTAAGTTTTCCACTTTCAGCTTCCTTCATATCCAAAAAGTGTTCAGATTTAGTGAAATAAAATACAAGTTTGTGGTATATGGACTTCTTATTTTTAATATAAAACTTAGTACAAAATTCACCTTCCTTCCCTCAATCACTGAATACCACTTCTGTTTACTAAGTGAAGACTATTGATCATCCAAACAGTTTGTAATTGCTGCTGAATTATCTCTGTGTACTGAGTAAGGCAGAGGTCATCCAATGAGGTCACATACGTGGTAGTCATGAGATGTTTGGCTTTGTGCATGCCACTTTGATCTTTGATACATAAAAAATAAAATAAGGAAGGATGGTAAGTTTTAACTCATAGTAAAAGACCCCAATATTTTTAAAACCTTTTTTTGACTGAATAACAGTCTGAAATTGATCCATTGGCTTACCCTGTTTTGGTGTGTTATAGTAGTCTTCCAAAGTCCAGGGAGGCTGAATATGTTAATTATTTGGGAGAAAGTGTTGTTTTTAACTGTAGTTGTATGGACTAATTGTTCTATAAGTGTTTTTAGGCCAGAGTGACACAGAGGAATAAAGTATTTACTTCTGTTACCTTGGAGTGTTCATTTCCCTTATAACATCTTGAATTCTCAGCAATATGTGAATCTGTATTTTAGTTTCTGTAGCCACCAAAACTGCTGTTAGTTTTCAGATACCTTTCTCAAGCTTTTCTTTTTTATGATGTTCACAAAAAGTGACAACACCTAAACAGCTTTTGTGTTTTAGCTGCAGTATACTGTGTTGATAGATAATGTCTTCTTGTGCTTCTCCGTCTTATTCATACATACTTCTTTGAAACTTGGGAGATCTACCTCTGTAGTTTTTACACTAATTGGTGGATGTAATGTCCTTGATTTTGAGAATTTATTTTTCTGGATTAAGAGTTTTTATTTCAATGATTTAGAAAGCAGTGCTGTGTATGCACAAGGATTGAAATGTTTGGGGCAAGGTTATAGAAAGGTTGCATATATCTTAATTCTGCCTTGTCTGATGCAGAGAGTGGATCAAGAAACTGTCATCTTTCTTTGAGAACATTAGTTACCACAACTGATTCACATTTCTCGATATTTGTTAGAATAGCACATAGTTGTTAGGCCCAAATAGCTAACTACTGAGTAGCAGAGTAATCGTTCTTTTCTGGTCTGTCAACCTGAAGAATGAAGAAAAGCATAAGAAATGTCAGGATGCTCCTTTCAGAAGGAAATATAAAGAATTGATTGTAAATCATTCAAAATTTGACATATCATTTCTCCAAGAAGAACAAAGGGAAATTATTGATCTTCATTTGGGAAATACCTGAAATGTAGATCCTACACTATAATGGTATCTATTTACCTAGCATTAATGAACATGGCTTATGTGTAGACTATCATGTTTACGTTCTTGTTCTCATGATTTTTTCCCCACACAGAATGAAAAATTAGAATGTGATGAAGTAGATGAAATACTAGTAAAGGAACCATGAGCCTATCTCTTCCCCCATAGGAATTCTGAGAGTTGCATTTATTTTTTGAAGAAGGAATCAAAAGAAAATGAATAAAGTTCTGAACCGTCTGTAGCTGAAGAAGTATTACTGTTAGTTGCAAATATATTTGTGGAAGTCTGACATTGAACATTCTGGTATTGATGTAGTCATGAGCGAGTATCCACAAAATTCCACTGCATCACCTGTAGGATCTATTATCAATGCATAGTACTAACTTTTTGCTTATAGAATTGATGGATTTTACAGTCATAGATAGTAATCAGTTAGACTCAGGGTAAGAGGGTATACACCTATATCTGTTAATATGACCTCATTCTTTTCTGAACACTCTCACTAAAGAATTCCAGAAGGGAGCAATGTATTCACCAGATGATCTCCCTTTGGGTGTACTTGGGTGTAACCTTCAGCAAACAAGGTAGAAAGTAGCAGGGTTTAGGGAGACACAATTGCTGCATGTTTCTACTATAGCTCTAGACAAGGGACCATATCCAACATTTACAGCCCCCTGGGACTGGTTCAGAAAATGTAAGGCCATACATTTGGCTTGCTTGTGTCATGTATAGAGTGTGATGTCTAGAATGATTCTTCTAAGACCTTTCCAGAGCCTTCTGCTGAAAAGGTTGATTTTTTTAAATCATCACTAAGGTTTATGAAGCATATATGTTGAAGAATTTGAGCATGTGCTATGTATATGGTAAGAGAAAATAGTCTTAGCAACTAGTCTACTGACTTTCATAACCTGCAAGGTATTGTCTAGCAGCTCAGTTGGAATCTTATCCTGAATCTTGCCATGTTAGCTGCTTTCTTCTGAAAGCTGACTCTGGAGTTGGATTATTTGCACAAGAATCCCTGCTTCCATTGAAGTAAGAGAACCTTTTTTGTTTTAGACCATTTAAGTATTGAAGAAAAATTTGAAAATACAAGTGGAATGTTGCACGAAAGGGAGAGAAAACAGCAAAGGCACCTCAGATGCAAAGGATCTTAAACGAATTTTACTTTAGTTTTGTTTTAACCTCATAATATTTAAGAATTACCAAAATATAATAGCTGAATTTTGAATCCTTAGGTTTGGAAAATGCATGCAGAATTTTTTACTAGAATCTATTGGATAGCCTTAAACCATAAACGAAAGCAAAATAGAATTGGCTGCTTAGAAAACTTGTGTCCATAACTTGACCAATTCCTTAAAAAAAAAAAAAAAAAAAGTAAGAAAGCAAAATGCTACTAGGAAGAAATTAATTGTTTTTGAAATAGTTCTTGGAAGAAATTCTGTGTGCTTGGAGAAGTTTAAACATACAGAATTTTTTCTCATTGAAAGAAAAAACATCTAAAGAAATATCTTATTGCTACAGACACTTTTTAGTGTATGTGAAAAATAAATACTTTTTGAAACATTTCCCTCTGAAAAAACATGTCGAGAAGTGATTTTTGGTATAAATATAGACAATATAGACATACTTCTAGATAAACAGTATTTTATTATTAATTTCTTCCATACTTCTTCAGATCAATATCATGTATGCATAAAACACAGTAAGAAACATTAAACCTGTTTTTTATGCAATTAGATTCATTAGTGTACGTTGTTAGTGACTTACTGGTCATGATAATCTAATCAGTGGAAGAAATAGTTTAACTCTCTCTCTCTGCTAAAATCCTAAGCCATACCTTTATATTGTTTCTCAGTTTGAGTGTTGCAACTCTCTTTTATTCAGCCTCTCCAAATTCCTATTCTCTAGGCTTCTGCATGTGCAAAATATTGTCATGGGAAATCATCCCAGTGAGTCAGCCTGCACAGAGCTATAAAATTGTTTGGTTTTCGCCTTGTGCTCTTAACTGTTAAAGTTCTGATGAGCCTTATGAGGCAAATTTTTCAGCCTGCTCCAACACCAGCTGCTTAGGATTTGGCCCTTTTAACAGATTAATAAAATACCAGTTCTTCACAAGCTTAGACTGTTACCCACTATCCAATGGGAGGTTGATGAGCTGTGATAATGAGTTAGTAAAAGCAAACAAAAAACCCCAAAACAAACAAAAAAACCTTATTCCTAATACCATGTAACAACCCACTCATTCTGGCATTTTGGAACAGCTCAGGGATCAAAGCACCTGTGCGGTGTGCTGCTTTCCTTTTGGTGCTTGGATTAGCAAATTTCTCTTCATCTCACTTCTTCAATCAGCAGCAAAGGAAGTGAATTAAAAGGTTCTTAAGCCATTTGACAGAAGTGCTTCCATGCGGACCCATTGGCAGTCGCTTCTTGGAATCCTTCTGCTGTTGTGTTAAATTGCCCCATTGCTCCCACCCTTCCATTTTCCTGTTGTCTTCTCCAAAAAAGCTCATTAAATGGCTGTGGTTTGGGCCTCATAGTATTATCAGCTGAAAAAAAATTTTGAATGCTATACAAACCATTCTGTTAAATTTGCAAAATATGAAGATGAAATCATCTTTCTTTTTCCAATTTAATGATGTTTTTACTACAGGACAAAGGGACAGTTGGAGATGAAGTGAGACTATAGAACACTTGAGAATTAGCAACATGGTAGTGTTAGATTGCTGTTTCAGATGTCATCCATAGCAATAAAGTGCATTTCCTTATGGTGACCTTTTAATGGCCTGTAGAAAACCCGTTTACAGTACGTGTAAGTCCACCACCAAGTGACCACATCAGTAAAAACACTCTTTGTAAGTGGCATTAATTGTTAATTTCAGCAGGAAGACCATAAATTGATCAGGCCTGGAAAAACAGAACAGTTATGGGGCTAAAGTTAGCTGCCACAATCAGACTTCAGTAGACATGAGATGTTTTTTAGTGTACCCATCAGCCCCATTTCTGAGTTGACTGGTATCAGTAAGAGTCCATCATATTATTTAGGTATCTCAATATTGATTTAAAAGGTCTTATTTTAGAGGTTGAAATGTGAAAATTTTCTCTGAGGCTAATTTTGCTGCTTAGAGCTCATGATTCTTTTAATGTATTTAGACACATTAACAGAGTGAAGCCTGCTCATGTGTCTTCAGAGCCTGTTTATCACTGTGGTCCTCAATTGTTCTAAGCTTGCCCTATTACCAGCTTGTTGAAATAGTGAGTATGTGTATACGGAAAAAATTGCAAATAAAACCCAATTAGAATATCAAAATTCTAAATGACTGTTGTGAGGAATTTATAATTGGAAACAAGCTATTATTTCACTATGATAGAAAAAATGCAATAAAAAAAGGACTTTCTCTTCGCCCATCTCAAATTAACACTTCTTCATTTAAATGTTTTATAAATGACTTTTGGTTTCCCCACTAGTAATCTGACTTTCTTGATCCTTGTTCCTAAAGATCAGTTGTGCAGGACATACAGGTGTTAGCACAGCTGGCTTGCTGATGACAACTTCGTCCATATAGCTGTCTAGTGTGTCATCACTCATATTGTTCAGTGTCATTCTGACCTAGCCAAGCTAAAAATGGTACTCCAGCTCAAGAGGGATTTAAAAACCTTGACAAACTAAAGATAAGACATTGCCGAATGTCATATCCATGTACTTAACTGTTTTCAGTTTAGACATATCTAAATACCTAATTTCAGAGCTCATCTCTGTTCATTTTTTTTGAAGGCTGAATACTTTTGTGTAGTTTGCCTTCAGTAAGGAAAAATCCTTGTTTGGAGAACTGTGGAGTTAGTGAGTGCATTAACCATTATTTTCTCCAGATATAGGTTCATTTTCAGCCCAAGGTCATTGTAATCCATTCATAGGAATAAATGTATTATAGTGCACATCCTGCAGCTACATCAAAGCTTTGGTGCAGTGGTCAGTGTTTGCAAAAAAAAAAAAAAACCTGGATCAAATTAACATCTTTCTCAGTAGAGCATGTAGAGTGCGTCTGTGTGTGTCTGTTTAATAATATGTGAAAGCTTGAGATAAACTTTTAGGCAAGCTTAAGATGGTATCCTGTACTCTGTAAATGAACTTCTAGATTCTTGAATGGTCTTTTTTTTTAAAAAAAAAAAAAAAGGACACTCCCAAAACATCAGCTTTACATGAGTCATACCTCTTTACACAACAGCTGTTTATGCAGTACTTTATGTTCTTTTAAATACTACCTATAAAATGTGTTGTATTTTAAATAAAGATTTGAGAGAATTGTTTGTGCATGGCAACAATATAAAAAAGAGTCAATCCTGTAAATCAGGATTTTTTAATAGGTTTTCATTTAAGTGAGATATTTTGTATACATAATTAGCTTGATTGTTAGATCCACGTGTGGCTACCTACATCAGGTATGTACAGATGCTATTCAAAACCTCCACTCTTGACAGAAGTCAAACCTTTGGGTTTGGGCATGTATTTCTTTTGGTGAGAGAATATAAAATGATCTATTGGCCCTTAATGAGTGCTTAAACCTATCTATGATGGCTGCGTAACAGCTGTGCTTTCAGCTATAGCATGTAGCCCTTTTTCCACTTTCCTACGTGTCACCATTTTGTCCAAGCAAGATTCCTTGTGTTTTGGTATGGTTTGGTTTGGCTTTCTTTAAAAAAAAAAAAAAAAAAAAAGTTTGAGGAGTTCACTGTAGACGGGTGCTTGGCTGGCTCTGTTCCCAGCATCATTCCTAACCTATTTCACTTTCTTTACTTGTAGCTTATTCTGTTGTCTTCCAGTTTTCAGCTGTTTGATATAAATTGCCTTGAGTTTAAGAAACACAATCTCGTCATAGGCAATCTCTCCGCTTCTGGTGTTGTCCTTGAATCCTAAAACCTCCTGATGAGGTTTTTTTTCTAGGATTATATAGGCCCTCTTTTGATAAGAATATGCACTTTCTGGGTGATTTCTGTAGTTTCAGAACACAGTCATTGGTAATTCTGAGCAACTATTGCTAACAGATTGTACCTGGGATCTGACAGGATGCTCTGGTGTATACTTGTTTGTTTGTCACTGGTGCCAAGTCCTTCAGCAAAGCTTTTTGGGTTTACGTTGCCTTAAAAGGGCTAAGACCTCAGATGTAATCACTGTTTTCTAGAGTGCTTATACTCAGCAATGATTGTATGTGTGTGTCCTTAAAACATTGATCTATATTAACAGGCAACTTAAAGAACTATTGTTATCAGCTCTATTCAGTACTATTGTTGTTTGTACAACTTCCTTCAGGTATATTCACTTTTGTTTTTTAGGCTACAGTTAGATAATATTAATAGTATGCAACTAAACATTAAAAAATAAGTTTTCATGAAGATTTAGTTCTGCCCTAATGTGTATTGGTTTTTATTACTGTCTTTAGTTCCATTATCATTTGTATCACTTGAAGAAAAATAAGTTACATAGAAACTCTTATGATCAGGCAAGTGTTTGTTAAAGTGTTTCGCACTGAAGAAGGCAAAGACCATATTCAGTGCAGCTGCAACAGCAACTTGCATGTCTTTGTTTTGTGCAATATGGCCTCCATTCAGCATGCTCCTCAGGAGGTATGGACATTCCTCATGCAGCTTAACCAGCCACATACTTGAAAGACTGTGGTTAAGACTAAGATGTGGTTTGAATTCTAACTGCCTCCTTCCTATTTTAAAAAGTTTCTAAAAACATTATTGTTAATTATATGTCACACACGGAATACATAACGGTGTGGTATAAACTGTTTTGCTGGCACTCTTTTAGAATGATATGTATAACAGTCATAGCTTCTAATAACTCAGCAATACGGTCATCTCAATGTCAAGCAGACTAAATCTCTGTATACCATTCACTGAGTCATTTTAGTTTTTTGTTCTGATGTTTAATTGCAAATAATATGCCATTAAAAGTAATAATATGAAATGAAAGCAAAATGAGCTCTCAGTCTTTTACCTGCTAGGAAATATTTTTTAAGTATAATTGGTCAATTTTGAACTTATAAAAGGTTCTGTTGTGTAGCTCATGTAGTAATGTGTATATCCATAAATAATCTAATTTTTCTTAAATGTGAGAAAGCAGTGAAGAATTAAGCCCAAAAGGAGGAGCTAAAGTCTGGAATATTTTGTACCAGAGTGTAACTGGGCAAGATGTTGAAGAGAAATAAGCACATCTTAATACTGCTTACAACTTGCTAGCATTTAATACAGTGTCTGCGTTGGTGTAATTGGACATACCAGCTCAAACTATGCAGACAGAAAACAAAGGATTGAGGACAGAAGTGGGCTCCAGCCAAAATTATTTCTATCTCAGATCAGCAGAGGATTTTTGTTATCATTTTTGGACATATAGAATTAGTGCATCAAATGCTACACCTTGATTTAGTCAGTAATGTAACTTTTATTTTCCAGTTTCAACTTTGATCTGAATTCATCAGTACTTTATTGATTGAGTGGTTATTGTGTTTTTTCTGTGTTGCTCTCCTAATTAATTAAACAGACTTAAGTGTTTTTAAGTCACTATGCTCCACTGTTTTAAAATGTTTTGATTATTATAGTAGAGTTGTGTGGACCCATTTATGTTTTTACCCATTTTCAGACAGTAGTTATACAAATAAAGGCAAAATCTTGCTACTACTGGGTGTAGATACTTGGTGAAATTTCCCTCTCTACTCATTTCTGAGTATATGAAATTGGAACTAGTCTTAAACATTTTTAATCATTGCAATAAGCCTGATTAGTTATTTAGATTATAACTTCAGGTCTCTAGCCTGTGCATCATTCTCAGATATAATATTCTTGCTTCAGATTTCATGTGCAGGAAAAAAAGTGCCGTTAAATGCAATAAAAGCTCCATAATTTGCTACATAAAACTTAGATGTATAGGATGGTTCTTCTCCCTGGCAGCCTTAGAAAAAGTTTGTTTTGTAGAATTATCTCACCCTAACAGTTTTACTTTTGACTAATAATTCTGTAATGTAAGTGTATGTATAAATGCTATGTTTATTTCCTTAGAGGAAGAGAAAATAATCCCAGTCTCCCAACTACAGACCTTATCTTTCTAGCTCTCAAAAAAGCCGACAGGCAGGAAATGATGAGAATCGTTTTAAATGAAGATTTCATATAGATGTGGCCTATCCAATGTGATTCCATGTACATGTGGCTGTAATAACTTTAAATTCTTGAGTAGGTAGCCAGCTGAAAGACTGTTTCCATTTTTAGTGAAACAGTGCAAGGATATTTGTGCAGTATGTACCCAGTCTTTTGTTCATAGTATTTTTCCTGAACCTTTGTGACTATTTCTGAAAAGAAAGCTATAGCTTCATTTTTAAGGTAGAGTTTTCTCAATATGCTTTTTGATAATGAGATTCACTCTTTGATATCTAAATATTTAAAACCAGAAAAAGTGGGGGGGGGTTGTTTTTTTTTTTACTGTGAATCTTCATATCAAATGCCATACTCTTTAAAGATAATGTTTATTTTTCTGATGTTGTGGTATTAATGTTTTATGTTTACCACACTTGAGCCATTTTAAAAAATGTGTTTTGTATTTTATTGTTCAGTGAGTGTCAGGCCACAGTTCCGAAGTGCAGGGTTGGATACTAATAGGGTTAAAAGGACCTCCACTGTCTGTATTGTGTGTGTATTATACCTACATTGCTTATACATTGTTTTTTTTCCCCTTAGTATTAGCAATCTGCTTTTGTACTTTGACATAGGGATTTCCCTTGTGAATTTTGTCACAGAAAAAAGAGAATCATCAATATCACAGTTAAACTTGACTTTCAAAGCTAATAGTATCTCATTTGGGGGCTCAAATTTAATAAATTTTCTTTGATTCTGGGTGAGTTTTTAAACATCAAACAATGAATTGGCCAGGGTGCAGTAAAATATTTAGATCTATTGACTACGGTTCAGAAGGGTAGAAGGCAAAACACTGGTGGTTTGATGTTGATAAATTCTTAGTACCTTAATCCACATTAATGTTTTCTTTTATCTATGTGTATACTGGCAATGAAAAGACACTGAAAAGTTGGAAGATATAAACTGTAAAAATGTAAATCAAGTATATATGTGTGTGTTGTGTGTGTATAGCTATATATGTGTATTTAAAATAATGTTTTTTGTTATATTCAGCAAGGTTAACATCTGACCAGGATTACACATGCTGACAGAACACTCTAGAGAGTATGTTTGTTCCACAGGACTGTATATCCTGAACCTAGTACACTATGTGTGCAAAAAATGTGTAGAGGACCCTTCCTGTTATAAAAATTGCATCACAGTGCATATGTTTGGCAGCCACAGGTATTGACAGGAATTCTTTAGGTCAACCTGGGAAATGTAAGGCTCCCTATTCCCATAGAACAGGGCAAAGAATAAAATAAAATCTTTTTGTCTTTATGTCAGTAGATTTACACATGCATACTTCTTTTAATCAGAGCAGATATCAAAGGCTGTGCTAGTATTTGAAATACGTTCACTCACAATCAACATTTTAAAATCTAATTTTGTAAGTGGTTACAAAAAAGTAATCTGGGATTTAAAATGAATGGGCATATATTTTAATTCATGATTGATGAGTTCTTTTGAGCAAGGGGGGCTCTGAGGGAGAAAAACTGTCAAATTTATTTAAAATAATATTTAGTAAGTAGTGTATCAACAGATATATATGTATTTTAGTACATTTTACTGATGTTTTAGTATCAGGATGTGTATTGTTAAAGGCAGTCAATGATTATTTTGCAGTACTAGCTATTCTTACTCTGAACAGATAGTCTGTCATATGAATGTGTTTCATCTATTCATTCACAGTAATATATATTTGTGTGTGTGCCTATCCATCTGTATTAGAATTTAATCTGACTACTGGGATCTTCTGGAGGTGGACATGATAATTTTTGTATTAAATAGAATGAAAAATGGGTGTTTGGAACAATATATATAGTACATGAATGTAAGTGATGTGTTCATGGAAGTTACGTGTATAAAATACGTATCATTTCACATCCACATTGACAGAATAATTACATGTAATAGTATTTGGAAGAGTGCTGAATTTTAAATAATGGTCAAAATATTCATCTCAATCTGGTTGTTTAAATAGAAAAATGTTAATCGTTTTATATTGCTGAGAGTTTCTACCATTCTGAAGGCAGGCAAGGTTCTAAATTAAAAACAATTTCTCTCTTAGTCAGCAGGTGGCACTGTGATACCAACTGCATTTGGTTATGTTTGTGGACATATGTAGAAAACATTGATAGTGTTTGGGGGTTTTGTTTTATCCTTACCTTTTGGACTGTCTGAGAAATTAAATAAATAAATATCAAACTGTTTGAATCCTCTACAAATTTTACTATTTCTGCCTCCAAATTGGCATATTTAGAAATTGTATAAAAAGTTGATCAATACCAATATGGTGCATTATTTCTTACAAGTGAGTCTGCGATAGGAAATCTAATAGCTGTGTGATTAATAGAAGGAGAAAAAAAATCCTACTACTGTTAGTTTTGTTTTGTTTGAGGGTTATTCATTTCAGTCAAGGATTTAATTGAATTGATACTAAATGAACCTTGTTGTGAAGGACTGGTATGATCTCCATACAATAGACAGAACTCACTTACCAGTTTCTTGTTTGTATGATTGCACAGTACTTCTTAATTTCATAGTTGATGTCTGTTGAGTCAGAAGTACAATCACTCTTCCTTTTCTTATTAGTTTTTTGGGGGGGACAGGTCTATAAAATGTATACAACAGTTGGGCTTGTGAGCCCTTAGCAGCTCTTCTTTCCTTCTCATTTCAGACCAGAGGAGGATGCTTTTTCTTCTTAACATTCTCTCCCAGCACTCTGAATTAGAGATTTATTTGCAACAAAAAATCAATTAGTCCTAAATTTATTCATGGATTTCAGGTCCAGCGATCAATGCAAGTCCACTCAGTGGGCTCAGGGGGACCCAGTTCATCCCAGTTAATGTGTCTGAAGGGGAATTACCATTGATGCTGTTTTTTTCCCTTTAGGTCAGAGATCAGACCTTGCTGTCACGGACTGCGGCAACCAGGAATGACTTCACCCTGCAGCTACCCAAACTGCACCTGGAGACCTTTGCAGTGGAAGGGCTGAAAGGCGGGCCAGAGGTTGTAGCATTTCAGGTTAGAGTCTAAAATAATCATGTTTCTTTTTTCCTTTTTCTGCATCTGAGACAGAATGAGAAACTAGACTGCTCCGAATGTGTGGAGAACAAAAAGCTTCAAAACTATCGTAGTCAACAGTTGAAAGAGAAATAATTTCCATATATATCTTTGAGTATCATATTTCAAAGATGATGTGGACTTTTAATTTTTCAGTTATAATGTAAAAAACCTGACAGGAATATAACCATGGAAAAATGCAAATATTAAGTATGAAAATTAATATCAGTCTAACCCCTATTTGACTTAATTTAGGCATGACAAAATAAAAGTATTTGTGTGCTGCTTCTGATCAGTATCAGGTATTTTTCTTGTTACAATTTTAAAGGTACTAGTGATTTTAGAGGATTTCTAATTTAAAAGAAGCTGCAGATTGGAATAGTCAAACACAAAAGCTATTCTGCTTATGTATGTTTAAAGACTGATATATTTCAAAATAATTTAGTAAGGAGGGAACAATGGGGAAAAACAGCAATGAACTAAAAATATACATATTTTCAGGTCTAAAAATGAATTCTATGCAATGTCTTCTTTTCTTATTTTTAAGTTTGGTGTATGAGCTATCCGTCAGTCTTTTTATAGCCATTGAGAATGACTTCATTCTTGTGATACATTATTGCTAAAGGCAGAACATTTTGTTTTCTCAATGAGAGAATGAAAGAGATAGTGAGTAAATATTTCTTTCATTGTACTTTCCTATGCTGATGTGAGAGAGGAAAGTCAGTCACTGCAAATGTTGCATAATGTGCATGCATTTCTGTAGTAATCCTTTTTAATTCAGTGAAGATTGTCTGTTCTAGATGCAATATGTCTTTGCAGGAACAGGGTCACAAAATCAAATGTTCAAGAAATGCAAGTTCCAAGCTGGACATTTCTCACCTTTGTTCTCTTGCATACCTGCATTTCAATATGATGAAGTTTTAAATTACATGTTTACTGTCATGTTTTCATAATCATACAGTAAAGTGTGACACTTGAGTTTCTCTTGAACTTTAATTATGTAGACTCTTGTCTTTACTTTATAAGGAAATTGGTAGAGGATAGAGTTCCAAATGTCTCCCCAGCACAGCCTTGGTCCCTTTTATGGCTGTGAGAAAGGTTCCTCAGGTGGCTTCTTTTCAGAGAGGCTGTCACGGAAATCACCAACTTTTATATACTGCTTTTCTCATTCAGTGGCCTGTTCCATGGTACCTGCCTCTTTGCACCCCAACACTCATTCCTTTTTGACTTCAGGAATATTTTAGAAGTATTTGCAAGACAGCTCATTCCTTGTTCCTTTCTAAGAGGATGAAGAGAAAAGAGGGCATAAGATGTTATGCCTCACAGTTGTACAGAGTGCTTGTGGCAGAGACTAATGAAAAGCAAGGCATGCTCTGAGTGGCTTATTGGTGGTGCAATATTGCAAGATACTTTATTTTCACCCAAAAGTTCCAATTACGCTTGGTTACTCTGTACATACATTTGTGGTCCACAGTCTATCTCACTTTGAGTTTTTATGATTTTTTTTTCCTGATTCTAGTTATTGAGTGCCTGTTTGAAGAAATACTTGCATTAATAACTTTTTAGGTAATTTATAAGATTTTATTTTAATAGTTCCTTTTTATAGCTGGGAGCCAATTAATTTTAATTTCACCACTCTATGCAAAACTATATTAAGGGCAATTCTGAATGAGGTAAGCAGCCAGTAATCACTTTATGGTCCCTTCTTATTATAAACAGTGGAACTGTTTGCATGTTTGTGACAGCTATACATGTATTTTGTAGTTAGTCTGTAACAAATATCTTTCAATTAAAGGCTTTATTGTCTACAAGTGTTAGACTAAAGGAGTTCTTTTCTAAACCTAAGTTTATTGATATTTGATGGTTTTCTTTAAAAAAAAAAATTGCAGAAAAATAAAGATCCTAAAGTAGACAGCAGAAGGGGGATGAAGCACTAGCTATCAAAACTGATGAATACTCACAGAAGAGAGCATTGTTTTATTTTGATTTTTAATGCCTCTGATCTGTAGCAGGTGACTGGAATTAGGAATTAATCTTCATTTTCTATCCAACATCTCAGTTTATTTCACTGTTTTGTCATGTGAGAGGAAGATAAAAAAAAAACAAAAAACTTGCCTATTTGTATGTGCACACACATGTACATAGATAGGAAATGCAGTCCCATGAATCTAGAAAAAAATCTGACAGAGCATGGGAGTAGTAGGTTATATTTCTTCCAAATTTTTGTGAAAGCAAGTGACGGTTAAGGGGTCTGACAGGGTGAAATCTTCTCTTCTTAATGTATTTGATAGGCTCAGAGGCATCAGGGATCTATATTTCTTGCCAGTGGGACTATAGAAGTCTTGGAACTTTTAAACTGCTGTTATCTCTGTGTGAATGTTGCTTGGGAAAGATATGCTTTCTTTTCAGGAAACAAGTGCAAAGAAGATCTGCATAATAAACTAAGTTGCTTGAATGTGAGCTAGACTAATCATGAATGTGAGCTAGACTAATCAGAGATTTGTTTGTTTCTGGCATACTTAATTATGTTGTAAAACCAGAAGAATTTTTTTTTCTAGCAAATGGATTCAACATTCCAAAACCATGAATGTTTTACAGAGCTGATCAAGCAAACAAAAAAAATCTTTGTCATTTCCAAATGAAATAATTGTTAAACTATATAGAAGTGAAGTACATCTAATTAGAGTGTATTGCACTCTAATGATAGACCTATAGATTATGAAACATCAGGGACACAAACTTCTGTGTCTGTTCTGCAAAGCCGGCACTTTATGTAATGACTCTTCTATTGCAAAATTACATAATAAATTGAAATGCAAGTTATTCAACAAGAATATTGCACTGAATGTCTTCTATAAACTCATGCAAATAGTGAAATGAAAGATTATATTAAATGTAGCTAGCAATACATATGACTTAATTTGTAGCATTTGCTAAATTCTTGGAAACTGAAACAAGAATCACCGAAGTAGAGTTTGAAAGTGTCAGCTGACATGGATAATTAATGAAAAAGCCCAGTCCCTCCAAGAATAAAACCATATGGGGGCTATAGCTCTGAAGTACCCTCATCTGGTATTTAATTTGCTGTAAAGGATGTTTAGGTCACAAAGTTACATTGTTTGCTACATAATTAAGTTTGAAAGTGCAAAATATAGTACTCCTCTCAAGCTACTGAAACTTGTGACAACAGGATTTTAGGTGTGCTATTCTGATCATGCCTGAATGTTTCTACTGAAGACAAAAAGTGAAACCGTATGTGAAACTTGCAATGAATACATGATATAGAATGCAAAAGAGAACTGAAATAACAAGAGTCCTAATTTTAGTAGTCTCGTTTCGCAGATGACTATTTAAGTTAACCAGTAAAGATTACCAACTCTTGAATAAAATATAAAATCGAATTTTTGAAATACCTTTATTAAGAGGAAGATAATATTCTCTAACTCTGTCTTTTGAAAGAGCTTGTTGGCTATTGGCTCACATAAAAAGTCATCATTCAGAAGATTCATTCTGTATTGTTGCAAGCACTCTTACATCAATTACGTAACTGATACTCATGGCAAGCAATTTGATCAAAAAAAGAAAGCATAGAGTCACCAAATAAACCAGATAAGGCTTAAACATACATGTATGTATAGTAAAGCACTGTTACACACTCAAAATAATGCTGTTCAGAGATGTAGATGTGGAAGAATAAAAAAAATTATCAAAGAAACCACTGAAGCAAATTTAGGTACCTCAGACTAGTTTCACAATAGCCATGCGTGAGGAACCTAGCATGGAAAACATTCACTCCCATTTTCAGTGGTATTAAGTGCTTGATTTCCAAACAGGGAAAGGCTGGCAACTTACAAATCAATGACTTTGCCCTGTGTACCAAGGTTATGCAATGTGTCTAGTGATGCAGGGTGGTTTTACAGGAGGTATAGGAACTGTTTAAACAAACTAGAGGAGCACTGTCTTTATGGAGGATGTCCCAGATGTTCTAGTACTCCAAGGTAACACAGATTCATCCAGGCATTGACAAAGAAAAACAGTGGGAACAAGAAACTAGCTGCAGTTGTTGTAACCATATCTGCTGTCTGTCCGAAAGATACTGTTTAAAGCGTGTGTATATGGCTGTGTGATCAGACAGCCACTGACTTGCAGATGTTCAATTAGAGAAAGAGTAATCATCATCTGTATCATGGGAACTACCTTGACCTCTGCCTTAAAAGTCTGCATTTGCATATTTTATTAATTGGTTCTATTAATTTGTGGTGGTTGCTTTTGGTCAGTATTTTGGTGAGGGAAGGGGTCATCTTCCTTTGATTCCTGGTTGCTAGAGGATATGCTGTGAGTTCTGGATGTTGGTTTGAGAGAGAATTGATATTTGCAGATGAGCTGGTGTTGCTCTTTTTTTTTTAGGGGGTTTGTATGAAGTAGAGACACCAAATGGGTGAGTTTTGTGAGTGGTTTTAATGAAGATGTGAATATTTGATATACTTACGTTGTGTATGGAAAAGGCAGGCATAGGGATGAGAATAGAAGCAGTCTTCTCGTGTAAAAGGGGTGCACGTACATTTATCTGTACTTGTCAGCATTTATAATATACCAGTGTATAGGTGTTAGGAGAAGCGTTTTTATGTGCTGGCCTCTAGCTGAGTGTAAGGTTGTTGAAAATCCCATTGCATGTTTTTAAAATCTTAGTTTATTTTAACCTTTTGTTATGTGTGAGTTGAGTAAGTATATCTGTATTCATCAATACTGAGTTCTCCCTTAATTTTGAAATGGATCCTATATACTTCCAGTCTGCTTTCTGTTCTCCAGGTGTGTTTGAGATGGATAAATTTTCACTTTTTTGCTTGTTGCTGTCTTGCGTGTATGTCCATCTGTTTATGCAGGTTTAGGAAGTTCACATGGGTTTTATATACTTCCTTCAGTTTCTCAAGTGTTTTGAGATTACTTGAAATGAGAAATGCAGTATAAACATAAGAGGTAATATAGCTGTTAAGCAGCAGTAGGAATATAATTGAGTACTGACATATCTTCAGTGATAGCATATAATGATAAATTTATAAAGGAGTAGGTTCTTACCATTTATTTAATGTAAATTATGTATTCATGTGTGATTTAGTCATGTATTATCTGATTGTGTTGTAGGTCCATTTTTTCTAATTAATTGGACAAATATAAATGTAGTTTAAAGAATTAGGAGCTTCTCAATTTGCATTTATTTTAACTTGTTCATTAATTTTAGATTTATGTTTGATAGATTAGAAGATAAAAGGTAATACGTACTTCTGTTGATTATTTTTTATCAAAATAATAAACACTTTCTTGTTCCCATGTTTACTTGTCAATTAAAAAAGTTCTTGCCAAATTGACTAAGCAGGTGATTTCAAAGTTAGCATTATTATTCTGTCATCAGATTTTATCATCTACATAAGGCAAATCATTCAAACACTAAATCAAACTCTGATATGAGGACTCAGTGGGATGAATGACTTGTGGAATAGCTGCTTGAAAAATGAATTATTAGTCTTTTAAATCAGATACTTCTGTTTGGGAGTCTTTTGCTGTATATCTAGTGTGGTTATTAAAAGAACAAATTATTGTAGGTTTTTTGCTCTTAATACTTTGGAGAGGAGAAATCTGCTTAAGATAGTCTTGAAGACAGTGCAGTTGTATGTATGTATGCACCCAATATGCACACACATATTTCTCATTTTATTTCTCCTGTTTCACCCACAGAAGCTTTTTTTCAGAGAAGTTAGCTATTTTATTAGGCTGAAATGCAGCCTCCTCTGGAATCTAAATACTGCTTATTGTTGGTTAAAATTGGGTCTTTGTCCCAACAGGCTGCTATCAACAGTATCTGAGTTGCTGTCCCCCTCTTCGTTCTCCTCTCCAAAAGAGCTGATTTCCTACCTAGTGTCAAAATGTGCTGCTTCTGGACTGACCACCAGCCTACCTTCAAACATAGTGTTTAAAGAGACAAATGGTTGTTTATTAATATATTGATACGTTGCACTTGCACCTTGAGTTGAAATACTCATAAATAAGTAAATGTTTTAAACTCATTAGACTGGTGTGACACTTTCTGCAAGCTTGACCTTTTGCAGACTTAAATTTACCAAATTTGTCAAAAATAAACTTGGTGAAGAAACAATAATTAACAGCTAAAGAAAATCTGAATGACCAGATTGAAGAGACTTAACACAGTGAACTCTTAACATCTTTGAATCTGTTACAGCTGGTACCTAAAGTCTTAGAAAGTAGGTTATATCATGATAATAAACATATATGAGCCATTTAGCGTGGTTTATTAACTGTAACTCTTAAAAACAATGTTCCTTGCAAGTAGATGTAACTGATTATGTAGTTACATATTTTGGGCATGTTCATGTGACTGACCTGGTAGAAAGCACTCTTTCTGGAGTGTATGTATACATATGTGGATTATGAAAGTGGTGGCGATCATGGTCACCTCATGTATTTTGAAAATCCTGCAGTGTATTTTGCTGTATTCAGACTAAGTGCATGCTTCTTAGGTACAAATTTCATTAGAAGACATAGTGCCTCTGGCGTAGGAATAAACCACCTTACAAGGTTCCTTCTTATCATAACATAACCACAGGTGCCCAGAATTCCACTTAAATTGTTACAGGCTGACAATGGTGAAAGCTTCTGTTTAGAAAAGACTGATTTTGATAATTTTACTAAATCGAGCAACCTTGAAAATGTGATGAATTGCAAGTCTACTTTTGTTGTTGTTTAGCTTACAACCTTTGTTAAACACTTATTAATAAAGCATAACAGTGCTATAATTAAAAATGCATCTCAGGTTGTGACTATATCTTTTTTACATATGCTAGCTATATGAACTTTGGAGATTCCATTCAGTATTTGTGTAGACCCTCTCTGATGCAGTTTATTTTATGGGGAGAGACCATTCTTGGCAGTTCAGTGAGGTTCAGAAGGTGCTGCAGTCATTGGGCAGCATACTGCTGGAAGTGGTTTGCCAGAAAAAGACCCAATAACCTGGGGGAAAAAAGTGACATTTTCAGCAATATCTTGCAGTAACTCTCCTTACTATCATAAGGATATTGCTCTATCCTTCCTTACTTGATAGAGGGAAGTTCAGCTGTATGCTCCGTGGGGATTTTGGACACTGTCTTTTCTGGAGAATTTCCTCCTCTGTGTTAAAGGAGGACCTCTCACCTATGCAAACTGGGAACACTAGTTATCCCTGTGAAAAGTGCCTCTAGTACCAATTGGAAATGAGATATCTTCAAAGTGCCAGTGATGCTGGAAATTTGGCTTTTACAATTTGAACTTCACACCTCTTCTCCTTTCTGCTAATGAATTGTGTTCCCAGCTTCCTCTCTTCACAGCATTTCTTCTACCAGCCTTTCCCTCCCTGTCCTCTATGAGTATTTTATCCCTCCCTCTCTTTTCCTTGGTGTTTCCTCTCTTTGTTATTAGACTCTTTCCCGTATTTTCTCAGCTATCTTTCACTTTTCGCTTTTTTTCCCTACCTTTCTCCATTCTAAGAAATAAATGGAGACTATATGAAGAAGTCTGTTGGCAGGCTTTTTATTTAGCTTGTACGTTGATTGTACCTCATCCTACTGAACTCTTTGGTGCTATGGCACCGTAAATGTCAAAGTGTCTGTAATCACTAATTAAAGCATGTACAGAAAGCTGTCTCTTTACGCCTGTGAAACATACCTAAAACCACTAAATTTTGTTCAGCTGCTTTCATAAGCATTATCAGTTTTGTGAAAACCTTTAGTCAAGATCTGATGATTTTCGCATTTGCCAAAGCTGGTATATAATTATTTAACCATTCAGTATCTTAATGGAATATTTTCTTTCTTGACCCTTTCAAGCGATCTTGTAATGATCTGCTTTTGTTCACTTAGAATTTTTCAAACATTTATATCTGTGGCATGTGGGTAATTCACCTAGTTCTGTAACAGTTGCTCTTTTTTTAGTAAGAATAAGGTTTGTGAGAAAGTAAAACTAGAGCCAGTGAAACATGAAGGAAGATAGAATTCAAGCAAACTTGCCAATAAATCAAGAGAGCACTAAAACAAACATAAAACCTTAAGGTATTTTGTTCTTGCGTCTCAGGTGTGGAAGCCATACATGGGGCTCTGCAGAATACCTTTCAGCTTGTTTTTTCTCCCTTATTTTTGTGCACAATACTTTCCATTGTTAGAAAATATAATCCTTCATATATGTATGTAGGTATTAGTGACTAGTTAAACTAATGTTTTTTTAACATTAAAAGGAAAGCTGAATTATCCTAACCTACTTTCTGTAATGTCAGAAGACAAAACAAAGGTTAGTTTTCAAGGGCTTTATTTTTGGAAAGACAAGGAGAGCAGGGTGAGGTGACAGAACAATTATTACAACTTTGGCCCACAAAGTATTCAGTCTCTGGAAGTAAGTAGTTAATTATAAGAAAAAAATCTTTCCATTATTACATTTTGGAGAAAAAGGAGAAGGGAGTGGATCCTATTTTTTCCTTTCATTTTCTGATTTCATGTGTTGACTTTCAATTTTACTTAGTTTGGCTCCTGATTGTAATCCTTGTTTCTTTTCAGCTGGTTACCAGGTCCTTGCACCTTTCAGCATAAGAACAGAACAGAAAGCTTCTTTATTGTTGTCTAGCTGCTATTCTTTTAAGAGAAAAATTAATGACATGATGAGCTCAAAATGTGTCCAAAGCTGCCTAAGTCAAAGAGAGCAGACTCCTAAATGCTTTACTACAAGAGTAAAGCATTGTCCAATAGCAGAAAGTAACAAATACAGTAAAAAGATTTCCCAGCTCTTCCTGAGGTGCTAGAGATTTTTTCCCAGTTCAGAAATTCTCTTCTCTCAGAAATGCGTAGGATTATCTGTGTGTAATACCTTCTGAAAAAGAGTCACTTTATCAGATAACCAGCTTGGATGTGACTATAATCTTTCCTCTATTGTTATATGCAGTGTACAGTGTTGTAACAGAAAAGCCAATTCAGAGGCATAGCTGTTAAACTATTGAAAATCATAAAATAAATATTTGTGAAGTGAATACCATAAAAGGTTAGGAATTGTCTGGAGTCTTCCTTTTTTGTACTGGCTCTTTTAATTTCAAAAACTAAGTAAGAAGTGCTGAGCAAATAAGTTTATTCAATAGGTGTTAATAAACTTTATTACAATGATATCATAACAGTGGGAACAGAATCAAACCTTTTTCTATTTTTACTTACATTAATGATGGTAAACTTAAAAAAAAAATGCTGAATTTTTTGTTTAGCCATTTTTCACTTAACCGCTTGGTATTTCATCATTATAAAACATCTTGCCATATGTTCGGTTCATATTCATATTGATAGTTTGTAGGTCAAAAAAATTATGAAGAAATGCACTGTATTAGTGCAAGAATTTTGTAGTGGAATCAAAGGAAACATTTCTGCCCAGAGCATTTGTTGGGCCTTGTAGTTAAAGACCTGGAAAAGGAAGGGTTATCTGCAACTTCAGCAAGTTTATTATGGCTTAGTGATTTGCTGATTGATTTCATTTGCTGTCAGTTAAGGCTCTCTTAATGTCAGTTTTCTTTGCATAATGCTTGAAATAAAGACTGATGAAGTTTTTCAGATTGATGCCACTTACATAAACTGACCCTGATTTGCCCTGTTCTGCATGACAATGTAAGTGACAGCAGTTAGAGGAAAATATAGCAATGAATATGCAACTTAAGGATTAAGAAAAATGCAGTAAACTATTCAGAATATAAAACTTGACATAAAAAAACAGGCAGTTCTGTTAATTTCACAGTTGCCCTAAATTTAGGAAATAGGCCAGGATAGTATCCCAAGTGGTGCACTGATGAAGTGTAATTCAAAGAGAAAGAGTTTTGAAAGGATTAAAAATTAACTGTTTTTTTCCCAAATTCTATTAATTTGCCACTAATTGGTTGCTTTTTTTTTTTTTTGATTATTGTGGCTCATAAAGTCATGTATCTTGTAACTTGAGATTTTTCTCTTCTATATTGTAATCTTGCAGGAGTCATAATGAAGTACTTTGAAACTGTTGTTTTGATTTTTTGGTTATTGAATTGATTGATGGCCTAGTGATATCTGCTGCTAGAGTTCTAAGGTCACAAGTTCCAGCACTGTTTATTAGATTATGAAAAGCACAAATTCTTAGGGTTGATACGTTCTACTGCTGTAGGTGTTCTGGGAGAAATATACTGGAAATAGGGCACTATTTTTAACAAATACTTGTCCTTTACAGTACCCAATTCCATTATAGTCTCCCTTACCTCTTCACTCATTATGGTCTCTTCCAGTTATAAGTGAAAAGGTGGTAAGAAAACATGAGGGGAGAGGGAGAGAAGGGATTAGGAAGGTTAGAGAATGCTAATGTAATGGAAAGAGGATAAATATGATATTGTATTGTAAACCTGAATTACAGGGATACACAGCCTGCAGGTTGGCAGGTTTACCTATGAAAGACTGAGTCCAGCAAAACACTGCTGTTTGTTTATCTTGCTGGAACCTTGATACAACTTGTTCTCAGAGTCCTTCGGATTGCTTCCACATCATGATTTTTCTTGACAAAAGTACAGTTTTAAAATAAAGATTGGGAGTAAAAAATCACTTGTTCCGTCTCTGAGGCAAACTTTGAATACCCACTTCTTTTAATGCTTGAAGACTACAATTCACTTCTCTTTTAAGCTAATTTCTTTCTGTTCAGAGGCGGGTTGTGTGATCTTTTTCACTACCAACACCCAATTGTAGGTACCTCTTTCCTGATCTTAACACAATTGACAAATACAGAAGGGAGAGATTAGACAGCAAAGCATCATGCGCTTGCTACAGCCTACAGTGTCAAACTTTCTCTCCATCTTAATTCCCATTTTCAAAGGAATCATTTATTTTATAGATGACCTCAGTATTGTGCAAGCTAAAGGTTGCAAGTCAAAGTTTAAATTCTGAAGTTTTTACAAATAGTTACAAAGACCACAGGACTGGATTTTGAGCAGTGAGTCTCCTATATGTCAAAATTTGAGCTTTGCCTGTACCTTGGCAAAGGTCATTATCCTAGATGCTTGATTTGTTCTGCATTTACTCCATGAGAGACTTCGGAAAGTTTATTCTTTTGGGAAATAGACTGTGGAACTGAGTAAACATCTAATTCCTAGAGGGCACATAGAATAGCAGTGAATATGGTTGTCTCTGCTTAAAAAAGGTTGGATGGGGGGAAGTAAACAATGGAAAGAGTATAAGAAAGACGGCCATAGCTTCTTCCAAATCTCTTCCAGCCTCCACCATTTTAGTTAAAGGACCTTCTCAGCCAAAGGTCACATTTTTGTATTTCACAGCCTTCAGTGGATTTTTTTCCATTTATTGTCCAATTACTTTTTGAACCCATGTAAACCTAAGCATTCACATGGCCTGTGGAAAGGACTTCCACAGTTTAACTGCTTACCTTCTGAAAAACTATCTTCTATGTTTGCTTTGAGTATGCTGTTTGGTACTTCATTTAATGCTCTCTGATTCTTGTATTGCAAGAAAGAGTGAATAATTATTACCAATTCACCTTCTCCCTGGCACTCATTCTTTGGGATAATCTGTCATAATCTCCTCCCCTTCTATCCCGTTCCACCAGCAGTTGTTTATTTTCAGGTTACTTTCCTCATTGTCAAACTTCAGGAAAGTGAAATACCCTAGAGAACACCTACAGTTTATAGATTTGATAAGCAGTAGAAGTGATTTCTCTATGTAGTTGACTTCTGTAGGCAGAATCACTCATAAATGACCTGACTGCAAGTAGTGGTCCAGCTCTGAATGACAGACAAGGAAGTAGTGTGCTGCTGAGACTATTAACTTCAGATGTACTTTTGAAAATGCTGTCCTCTAGGATGTTTTTAAGCTTGGTAGCCTGAGATTAGAGTGGATTAGAACTAGTCTTCCTTTTTGATACTCCACTGAGTTTGCCACAAAAATACATGGTGTTGTGGTGCCTGCAGTCATTACCAAATCTGGTGAAAAATGAAGATTAAAAAGGGCTTTCTCTATCTAGTAATGATACTTTGCCCTATGGTATTTTTCTTCTAATCATATTATCAAAGACTACTTCATGCTCTCTGGGCAATGTCATCTCACCAGTGCGTATCTTCCTTATTTTTTTTCCTTTGAGTGTTCATATAAGCATCCAGTTTTACAAACAGCATTGAAATGATCATTTTATCTTCTCCTGTCCTGCTTCTAAAGAATTGGATGGAACTGTTGACTATTGGCCAGACATAGGAAAGGACTATAATGGCCTGATCCTTATATTTCAGTCTCCCAACCTAATAATTCAAATCCTATCCAGCAATCCAATGATATGTTTCCATTTAATGCATAGGAAAACAAAGCAGAAAATCAGTATTTTACTGTTATTTCCAAAATATTATTTGAAAAAGCTCATCAGACACCAACACATCTTTGTATGGTTGGTCTGAATGATGACAACCAGAGCTCTGTCATCTCTTCAGTTTGTCTTTCACGCTGTTCCAAGTGAACAGCATTCTCACTTAACCTAGTGACTTTTTGCATGGAAGAGACTTTATACCTAGACTTCAGTATAGTGGGGTCTCACTCATCCACCAGTTCTTTAATGTGGTAATTGGGATTTATACCTTTCTGAAGTGAGATTATCCATTTTCTTTATGACAAATATCTGAAAAGATAGACAGAATCAGTTTCTCCAAGAAGGGTTTTCTTCAACTCTGAATTCTTTTTTTAGTAGAACTATCTCTTTAGAGATCACAAGAATCATTTTATTCACCTTTCTTCCTCTGACTGTGATGATAAAAAGCAAAGTTTGGGAGGAGAATGTTTTATTTTCTTCATACTAACCTTAACAATAGCAAATTATCAAACTGTATTAGCTCAGTATCAATACCACCTTTGGCAGAAGTTGGCCATATTCTCCAACTCTTGCTTTTGAACAAAGGATGCTATTTGCATGTTCATTGTGAAGGCCAGTAGCAGTTGTAGTGTGCTCTTAAGATTTTCTTTGAGTCTGCAGCAAGAGCTGCTATCTGTGCAGTTTCTTAAAAAAAAAAAAAAAAAAAAGCTTAAATCAGGTCTTGAAACCAAGTTTAATTGAAGATCTATCCATTTCAATGTTGTTTTAATACAAGTTTTGGTGAGATTCAAGAACATAGGAAGCAAATTAGGTATTTGGCTAATATCCAAGTTTAGACAGATCCAAGGGAAAACAGCTGTCCATCTGATATGTGGCAGCAGACATTAAATTAAGGGTTTCGCCATTTTTTCTTGAGGAGTGCAGTTCAGTTTTTCTACATCATTACTTTCTCTTTAGAGACTGGTGCTTTTTCCTATGTTCATATAATAAATTTGTGCACATAACTGATTTTTGATTCAGAAGCTAATTGAAAGATTGTTTTGCTATTCAATCTAGTAACAATACTTTATGGTTTTTTTAATGTAGGATTATGTTGCTTTCTTTTGCTTTATGTGGGATTAAATATTTCTGTTGAATTAGAATGACGTGCTACCTTGAGCACTTTGTAAGAAAAGCAAAAGAAATGAAGTTAGAATATCACAAAACTTTGTGCAGTTTTCTAGCCCCTGAGCTCCATTAGACTTGAGCATTCTTCTAAAATCTGATATGAAGCAGAACTCAATTATTTATGTCTGAGCCATACAATAGTAGTTCTTATATCTACTCAACCTGCCAGTACAGATCTTTGTTGCTCCTAACAAGTGGCAACTACCTCCAGAGTGTAGATTGGCTTCATCTTACTCTTGAAAAACACAGTGTAGAAAATTTTCTTCTTCTAAGTATGTGTTATCTAATTTGTTTTGAAAATAGTTCAATTTAAAATTGAAAAGCTTCTTCCTGTAGCTAGAAAGGAATAATATATATCCCTTTATAGCTAAGATATTTCATGCCTGTGCTGAACCCAGATATTGGGGGGTGATCATTTTCTTCTGTAGGAATAGTGATACAGACTTTTTCTACACTAGTTTAAAAATAAATCAGTATTTTTTCACCAGTCTGTAAAAATATTCATAAAAAACCTTGGTAGCATCTGTTTGCCTGTAAAGGGTTTTTCCTTACTAGAAGGATTTGAAATTGGTCTTAAACAATTAATGAAGTACCTCTTAAAACCAAAGAAAGAAATATCTTTAATTTTCAGTTAAAATATCGTTACTACTTTGGCAATTGGTTGTCTTTGAAAAAATTACCTATGCTGGATAGTTTGTGCATAGCATTTCAGAAGAACAAAAGTTTTCCAGATCTTCATTAACCTTCTATGTAAAGTTATTTTAGACTTTCCTGTTTAATAACTTGATAGATCAATGTGTGCTTCTCTCCCATCCTGAAAATGTTTTCAGATGATAATTAATCCATGAGATTTTAGACAGTTTAGATTTACAGTTTAGGTAATACTTATTTATAAAAGTTCTTCTGAATTGCTTATATAGGATATCCTGTCCTTGTGTAGGATTCTTACAAAAATGGGAAAGAATAGGCTTCATCTTTACTGATCATATATATATGAGTTTGGCTGTGAAAAAAGGATTCTGTGCTTTAGCTTTTTTATTTCTTTTTTGTTTCTGAGATGTCACTCCAATAGACTAAAAGCAACATCATCCAGTTGTAGACAACTTGTACTTTCACTCAACATTCAACTGGAATTTTGATGAAAAGTTTTATTCTCTTTTGTCACCTCAAGACAGAATGTTTGATGGGGCACAGCCATTTTTGAATAAAACTGCATCCCAACTTTTTGTTGGGTTTGGTGCTTTTTATTTCTTCCCAGCAGTGGGAATATGTTGTACTCACTCTAGGGAGATTTTCATGCTTATAGGTGAGGCATTTCAAGGTAGACTGTATTTCAATGACTACCTGTCCCTCTTTCTTTGCTCGCTGTTTAGAATATAGGCTGCAGGAGAAAGTCGAAGGAACTGTACCAACCTGAATTTTCTTTCAGTTCTGTTTCTTTCTTGCCCAAACCATTTTCTTGAAGATTCTCTTATCCCTGAGACGCTAACGCATTCTTTTTGTATCAGCACCATTAAGATGAAGATGAGGAGGAGTGGGGCAAAATATTTTGCTTGCATTTTCCCCTCATCTTTTACTTAAATTACAAGTTCTTTGGGCAAAAATTTCTTTTCAATCAAGTGTTTTTTTACATCTTGCATGCAGCTATGCATGCCTGTGTGCAACATACAGTGAGAATAAATTTACACATGTAAACATTATTAGCGTATAAAACCCCACATTTCCTTAGTTTTCTTAAGCAGCAATTTGCTTGCATGATCAGAGGACATTTCTGAGTACTAGGGCTGCAGGTGATTTCTTTGCTGTAAAATTCTCAGGATCCTTTGTATCTTACTGTATTAACAAAACCATTGCTTCATGGTCTTAATCTATCAGTTTCTATAAGAACAATGTTATTTTTGAAACTCTTACACTTTGTAATAATTTTCATGGCAATTGTTTTTATGCCCATCTACTGTGGTTTCCAGAAGAAGCACTTTCGTTTCAGTCTCTGTCAATTTCAATTCTGCCTTTTCAATTTTCTTGTAGGAAGTCATGTCATTACCTCTTGCAGGGTATCTAGCCTTTTATTTAGAGCTGTGTTCCCTTGGGCTATCTCCTCTGAGACCTTCGGGATAAAGTAATTGTTATTGAAGCGAAGGGGATAGAGTTAGGCCCCAAGTGTGGCACTGAGTCAGCTTTGGTTGGAAAAAAAAAGTTGTAACAGAACTGGCCTGCTTTTTGGCACATTTAAATTGTGCATGCCACGCTTCAGTGGAACCCAACAAAAAGTGTAGTGTGGAAACAAGATACAAGGAGAATAGATCATTAAAGAAGTGCCAAACAGCTGCAAAAGTGCAATATTGCTGAATGTTGTTTCCCTTGAGGTATTTTCTGATGCTTGAGAAGCCGCTATATTTACATCCTCCACTGATGTTGCCACTAGACATTTTGGACTATGGGACAAAGCAGCCAGAATGGATTTTGAAATGCTAAAATCGATGGGGCAAATACATTTTAATCCTTCCTCCTCCCCAAAAATAAATATCCTTAAATCTTGCTTATGAAAACTACAATTAATTGTTTTTTTTTTAGTTTTGGAAGCTTTTTTTAATTAATCTAATTTATATCAGTTTGAGGCAAGACAGTAATGACAGGCATACGGTAGGTTTTCCATTAAACATGCAAAACTCCAGTCCATGGAGTTTTCACACCAGTTGCTTTTGCCCGTATTGCACTTCAGCCAGACTCCGTGCCATAAATACAATCTTAGTCTTTTCAGATTCTCAGCTGAGCACTTTGTTGTACAAAAGTTAATCTTTCATTTTTCTGGAGTCCATTTATTGTTCCTTCTCTTGTTCTTTTTTGTCTCTTTGTATATATTGCCCTTAGGTAAATTTACTACCTGCTAACATTCTTTTTAGTTCAGGAATTTCCTGAAGGGAGAACCTAACAGACAAATACTAATTTTGACTTTTTTTTCATACTTTTTTTAATTCTGTTTTTTGAGCACTTTGTGCAGTATAGATGGTCTTGTTATTTTGACTGCTGTATCTAATATTACAAATTCAATACTTGCATTGTCGGGCTGTTACTATGTCTGATACTTTTTTATAAGCATCGTTTCACACCAGGTTTCCCTCCTTTATTTTTGTTCCCTTCTAAACAGGAAATACAGTTCTTTGGCAACATCAGGCCCAAGAAGATCCTGAGTCAGTGGCATGACATGGATGTAAAAATAAAGAAACTGCTTTTTAATTACTTGGAATTTTCCATGTGATATTTTATTTGTAACTTGGAAATAGTCTAAAGCTTTAAATGGTTGCTTCCATTTACAATTATTTATAATTCATAATCCAAATAAAATGATCTGTTTTGAATTGTTTTCATTCTCAGTGGCCAAGCATTGAGTGAAGGGATATTTTTTTGTAAGAGATAAAACATGTACAGTGTTTTAATTCGGGATAAAAAACCTGTCATTTTATAATCTATAATAAAACACTTAAAATTTCACAAGAAGTCTGCTGCTAATTTGCATATGCTGATCTATATATTTATTGTAACATGTTTCTACTTTAACTGAACTGAGAACAACTGAAGTTTAAGTAACCTTTGATAAATTAGTTTTAAAAATAAGGGTTAGTTTTCTTTTTATGTTTCATATTCCTTACACATTGTTGTATTATTTATCAGTACCAGCTAGTAAAATGCCATTTTTCACTGTAAATAAAGTATTCCTAAAGTCTGAAGTCTGCCAATCTGACAAATTTATTGCTAATAATGCACGCAAAAGCAGTTTTAAAAGATTATACAGCACTGCACACCTTAAAATTACTGGTTCTAGAAGCAGTGTACAGCACAAGAAAATGATTGATTATTCAAAAGTAAACAGAGGGAATATTGGAAAGTACTGTTCTTACAGGTCCTCCAAAGACTGTCTCTAATGTTAAGTGTTTCTCAGTTCTTTTTAAGATTAATGTGGAGAAAGAAATCACAACCTGAAGTTTGCTATTTTACTCCACAGTTCATTGGTTTATAGCCTACAAAGAGCACTAAATTAGCTTGTCTTGTTTGTCTTCTCAAGTTTCTTAGCTTCACCAACCTGTAGGTTAAGCCAGAACTTTTCATTAGTAACCTTGTATTACAGATGTGTCGTTTATAAACAGGGAAGTAGCTAGTTCTTCCTTATGCCTTCCTAATCTCTTAAACCTCATATGTTAATTTCACTTAAAAGAAAGGTTGTTTAATTTAGATTAAGTTTTATATATGTTCTCTTTTATCAACTTATGTGCCTATCTGCTTATCTTTAGGTTACTGGAGTCCAGTCCAGCACCTTCAGCAGAAAAGCGTTCTTTCTTCATGCCAATCTTCTGCATACATTTTTATACTATGAGTTGCAACCAATTATCTAAGAAGGTCATGCTTCTGTTTTCATGAAGCTGCTCGTGTCCTGACTTAAAATGTTGAGCATGGGTCTCTTCTTGCATTGAAAACATTTTTGACATTGAAAATACTTTTGACATTATAATTTGCTTCTACCAGATCAGTAGCACAAGATGTAGAACTTTATATACTAGTGAAAGCTTTTATAAAATGAGGCATTGTAGAGAGTAAAGGAAGAAAAGGAAGAGGTCACTGGAAAAAGCAGTTCAGCTGTCTGTTTCTTTTTCCTTTCTTTTTCTTTTTTTTTTTTTTTTTGATTAATTCAGGGTAATTCATTACAATTTCTGTTCTTAAAATTGACAGTCCTATGTAAATTTCAACCATTTTTCAACCATCCTTTAGTCCATCCTTAGAATGGTACTAGAACTGTAGAAATGTTGTAATGTTTAAAATTAGCATTCTCCAGCCCTCAGAATTGCTCTGGCTTCCTTGGCTAAGTCTTCTCCTCACTAACATTCCTATAATACTCTTCAGTCAGAAAAGGTTTTCGCTTTTAAAGTGTGTGTGTGCAGACGCATTTGAGTTGCAGTAAAATTGCTTCCTATAATGTTTAGGGATCACTACATCTGGCCTTTCTGAATAGAAATCAATTTCTGATGGTTATTTTAATTTTTTTTTATTTGTAATGAAAGAAAATTTTTTGTTGCTTCAGATATTGTGTTCCCAGTTTGCATGTCACACTACTACCAACACATTCAAAAACAGAAGTGCTCACTAAAATGTAGTTCCTGCAGATGTGTCTGAATGTCAAATTCTGTGCTATAAAAATTAATCAGGAGGGTGCTGAAGTATCTTACATCTTATTGCTATATTTACCTGAAAAAAACAAACAAACAAAAAACAGTCTTTAGTGAGCAAGAGAAGAAAAAAATTTTCAGCAGGACCGCGTGTCTGTCTTTGAAGTTCTTTTAACAGACACTGTTCATTCATTATTTGACAGATCTTATAACATGCAAGTGACCAGATCCTATCCCCATTCCCTGTGTCTCAAGCTTTTTAATGAGTGCAACTTTTGTACTATGGAAGACAGATTTGCGATTCAGTGTGTAACTGGCATGACTTATGTAGAAACAGGTGTAAAGAAATGCCTTGCAATGGTACCTTTAAAAATGTATTTACCATCCTCCAGTTGACATTTGAAATCAATGTTCTGCATGCTCATTGTCAGTGATTCCATAGGGTGTTTCAGAAGATGAAAAAATGTTGTTCTCCCTGGCATGAGTGAAGAGAAGCCTAAGCTGACCTTGGCTATTTGCTAGGGAATTGGAATATGCTGTAAAGAATGACTATCTAAGGATGCAAAAATGCTACCTTCCACATTGGTACTGAAGAGTTAATAACAGAGAAATTGCTTCCTTCCATATTAAAAAAGAACAAACAAAAAACCCCAGAAGTCTTAGGAAAAATGTTTGCCATACTTGGAAGTAAAAGTTGTAGAACAAATACTTTTTGCCTGTGATTGAAAATATTTTTCAACTTGTTTAATTTGTTTTTGAACTTGAACAGGGCAACAAATGAAATAGCTGAGTTGAGAGAGCTTTAATTTTGCGTAGAAGTGGATCTGGTGAATGAAGTGCCATTTGGGCAGTTTTTCAGCAAGGCTATTTCAGATATCTGGATAGACTTCCTGTGGCACTAAAGATGAAGGATGAATCTGTATAGGTTAGTGGGTTCACTAGCTTTGTGGTAGTGGAAGTGAGAGGAAGAAGGTAAGGAATGCTCTCTATGTACTCTAATTTAGAGTTGTCTTTAAGTTTCATCTAGGAAGTATCAAATATAAGAATAAGTAAGTTTTGGGGGGTTTTTTTCTGTGAGTCTTGAGATGCAGCTTGTTGTGAGACATTGGCATAATCCTTGTTTATGAGTCACAGCCTCAGTTCACTGAGGTATTTCAACATATGTCTAACTTCTAACATGTGGGCAGTTGCCATGTGAAGGCTATCCTACAGTTTTATATGGGATGTGATTTGTATCCACATTCTTGCGCAATATTTGTGAAGAGCTGTGACATTTTAGTCAAATTGAATGTAAATAAAATCATTTTAAATACAGGGTCAGACCTGGCAGAGGCAGATTTATAGACCTGTGTGGATACACTTTTAGAGCTAGCACTAGAGTAGGTAAGATATTTTAGGTATTCTTTTTGATGAGGATACAATGGTGGTAATTTGCCATGGCTGTTTTCTGCATTTGATGATGAGGTAACTTGATTGACTTCAGTTGTGTTACTTTTATTTTGTTCTCAGAAGCAGTAATGTCTTTGAAAACAAAGAAAGGAAAACTGTAAAAATTTTTGTGAATGTCAGTTGATGATACAAGCTTATTTTTGACTCTACCAAAGAATTACATTCAAAAGGCCAATTTCATATTATCCGTAATATGTTCTTACAGTAGAAACTTGCTACAGGTCATTTCAGAAGGGAAAACTATAACCTATAAAATGTGATTAACCAGTTGTAAAGAAGTCCAATAATCTCAACAGTGTTACACTACTTAGGGCAGATATAAAGTTACCAGTGCTGCCAAATCATTTGTACTCTCTTGTGCTGTTAACTTTATTATCAGTCTGATCAATATTACACGATTGGGACATTCTTCCACTATATACATGAAAACAATTATATTTTCCCAGCTATATTGTAATCAGATGATTTACTTTCAGAGGTCTGTAGGTTTTCTCTGTTTCTTTTGTTTCTGCCAAATTATTTTTTTTTTTTTAATGTGGAGTGGGAGAATTAGTAACTTGACTGATTTTGAAAGTATGAACATTTACCTGAAACTGCATGGTGGTTCTTTATAGACAGAAACTGAACTTGTACGGAGTCTTGTATTTAAATACAATGAAAAGTAATATCAGCTGTTCAATGTTGTATTTCATATTTGAAAAAAACACATCAAAACACCTTCTAATTTGAGTGCATGGTCTTTTGCTTTTCTTTAATGCTATTTAGTATTTACAGTAATAGAAGGAGTACAAAAAGCATTATTAGACCTTCTTAAGTCCAGAGACTGAAATTTAGCCTGTCTTCCAACATTTGTTTGATTTCTTTAGTTAATAAAAGCTAGCTGCTGTTCTGTAATGAATTTGGATATATGCTATTTGGCATTCAAGGATAGCCTGCCTGGCACTGATTATTTATTTTACTTTTTAAAGGCTATGATTAAAAGTTTTATGGATGTCTACCAACTTGCAAGTTCCAGAGTTGGCATGTTAGGGAGAGAAATAGCATCTCATCAGCTTCACATTGCAGCCCTGAAGTCCGAGCTCCAAACAGCTTGTCTTCGTGAAAGTGAAAGCTTACAGTTGGTAAGTCTGCTTTTCAAGTCGTTTTTTTCATTTGGATATACACTTTCCTAGCCAGCATTTCCCTTCATGTTGCATAGTTCCTGTAGGGAAATACATAATATTTCATTATAAATATAATACAACAATAAAAATAGTATCAACAAGAAATCTTTTGAGACTTCTTCAGAAGTGAATGTGGGATGCTAGAAGTTATCACTAGGATTAATTTTACTGCTGTATCTTGCACAAGGACATTGCTACTATAGCTGAAAAAGTACTACATTGTGATTTCTTTGTCTTTGGGAATACAGCCAATAGTTGAATTTTGGACTTAAGCAATTTAACTGTCTAAAGATACAGCACCCCATTAAACCAGAATGTAATTAATTGTGCATGTAACCAAAATGTTAACTAGGATACATGATTATTTTTTAGACAACTGTGCTTATGAATAATATGTCTCACTAAAGAAAAATACTATGATTCAGTTATAAGGTTAAAATCCAATTTCAGAAATCATTTCTTGTCTAAAATGTTGCTTCTCACAGAGATACTTGGACTTGTTTAAGGCTAATAAGGTGATTCTTCAGATCTGGGATCTGTCTCTAGGGGGATTATTGAATGCAGATGTATTTGTGTCACACAGGCAGGAGGCCAGACACATAAACTATCATAAATATGTAGCCAAGTATGTCTAGAATGAAACTGTGTAGGGTATGCAAGTTGCATATACTTAATCTATTTCTTCTCCATCTTTCTTTACTTTTCCACACAAGATAAAGAGGAGAGCTTTGGAGTTTGTTCCTTTGGGGGTTTTTTTTGTTTGTTTTTCTCTCCTTCCCCATTTCTTTTCTTTAACTCTTGTGAAGCAAAAGACCATAAGAAAATGGGGATTGTTTGTTTTTCTTTTTGAAATAGAATATCTGTAAGAAGAGAGCAGTCACTAAAGCAAATGACATAAACACATCAGCAAACAGATACTGAAAGGCTGTGGCTGTGACTTTGGTTGCGTCCCAAAGAACTGCATTAATTTCTTGTCATGCTTCTAAGTTGATCAGCACAAAGAGAGATTAGCACAAATTGAAAATATTTTCCTCACTGCTGAATTTCAATTTTAAGATCTTTAGATGATAGTTGTTGGATGAAAGCATTGCTTCATTTGTGACTCTGCACAACCTTTCTAAGAAACTCACCAAAATTGCTTCACTAAGATTGCTTCTCGCCTCCTCCAAACAGCTTTCCTTTATCTTTTGTTTTCTACTAGGTTTACATGTGTCCTGCTGAGCCTGTGCCCAGTCTAATTGGGTTGCTCCTTTGTCTGCATGTTGTGATTGTTTTGTTGTTTAAATCAAGATGACCACTTGTATACTAAGGATTGGGAAGTCTGCCAAATTTACTGCAGTGAGGTTTGCTTTCATTTGGATTGAGAGCGCTTTTAGCAGAGATTATGCAAGTGCTGTCTTTGAAGAGCTATGCTATGGCTTGATATGTCACAGTGAAAACAAACAAACAAACACCCCTCCAGCTCTTTCTGATTAAATGCGACCCTTTTGTGTCTGCCTACAGTATCAACGTAAAGATGATACCATTTGTATTGTAGTAGGGTCTGTAGACTCTGCTTTGCAACCCATTTGAGGGGAAGAAGAGTTCTTCCCTTGAGATGCAACTTAATTGTAACCTAAGCATAAGTATTAATAGAAAATGTTCTAAAATTTTAATGAAAAGGCAAAAAAAATTCATAACTATACTTTCTCAAGTTTTCTCAAGTTTTCTCAAGTTTCTTTAAAAAATGACAAATGTTTATGGTATATTTTGTAATATTTAGATTTTCTGTAAAGTTTGTCCCTAATATTTGCAAAAGTTGCATCAAGCATGAGTTTTAATAAAGTTAGGCATCACAGCTTTCCGGAGTGGCTTTTACCTTTTAAAGCTTCAACCCATATTGTTCTATTCCATTTCTGAGGGGGAAGTTTTGCACTGAATTTCTTTCTGCATGAAACAAAAAAATAGAACTTAATTTTTTTTCTTGTAATGTGGGCACTTTCTTTGATTATTTTAAAGGAAAGAGAGTGATGTCTTTTCCCAGGCATCTGTCAAGTTTCAAAATTCTACATACTTTGTTGCTTTCAATCCATTGTGTTTAATCACATACAGAGTAACACTTGTTAGGTTGGCAAAACTTTTCAGGCAGCAGGCAAGCACACCGCACCTGGACTGTCTTGGTTTATCCTATATGTCAGTTTACAAAACTCATATGATATGGCATGTGTTCTAGAACAATATCCTATTACTCAGTAGTGAAAAATTTTTGGAAAGTCCTTGATGTGTATGCAAAGTATTGTCTCTTCCCTTGTTAGGTCTACCTTTGTCTTACTGTGTCCTGTTTCCTGATGTTTTTCACACTAGTTGCATATGATTCCATGCCCTCCCAACTGTCCGTTGCATTCCAAGTCAGAGCCATTTGTCAGCACTGGTCTGTTCCTTGTTCAGAAGATAGTGTTCTCCTAACTGGCCTCTTTATGTTGATATCTGCTAACTACATCACCTTTCTTTCTATTCACACCACTTTGTCCTCTGCTTCTGCTTAGGGTTTTGCTGATTATTGTGAAAACAAAACTGATGCCATAAGGCAGTATCAGTGATCCTGACTTCTCATCTTCAGTCTAAGACTCTGAAGTGACATCTCCATCCTCCAGTCTACTCCTAGTCCTACTGCTTTCCTTCTTGTCCATAGTGTTTAAATTCTGAGATTGCTCTCTGTGCTCATGCTAATGCCAACAGAGAAGAACAGGAAGGGATATGATCATGACAGACAAAGGTGAGATAAACAATGATTAGAGAGAAGAGAATAATTATGTGAGGTGAAAGGGAGTCAATGGCAAAACATATTCTATACTCTTTATTAGTGTCTAGCTCTCTGTCTTTGTCTGTATCTGGTGATTCTTCCTCTCTGCAACCCTTTATCTGCCTTTCTGTAGTGTATTTTTCAATCTTGCAACTCTTTCAAGTTCAATAGAGCTGAAATACAGTTTATTACTTTTCTACCAAGAGCACCATTTTTTCCATTGTTTCCTGTTATCTGTATCTCCTTTCTTGTCCATTTTTTGATTTCTCTTCCATTTTTTGTTTTCCTTTACCAGAAGGTTCTACAGCCTTCATTACATTTCTAAAATTTCTTTTTCCTTTATTTCTGTCATGAAAACATTGAAATTTTATAATAGCTTTTCTTCTCAACTGCAGCAGTTTCCCCTCAGTGTATTTCTCTGCTTTTTAAAATTTGCTTCTTCTGAAGTCCGACTGCCACAATCACAATTCTGTCTTCCACAGCTTGCTGCATGCCCACATTGGGGGCTATGTCTGTAATTGGTAAAGTTCCAGTTCATCTAATAAGATGTCACTGATACGGCCATGAAGACTTGGCTGTAAAGATATAGGTCACTGGAGTAGGAACAGAGAAGCCAGCTCTCAGTCTCATGAAATAAGATGGAGAGTTTCATTGGCACTGGACTCAACTCTGGACTGCCGCTGCCATTTTCTCCATGAAATTTAAGAAACTCTGTTCCACTTACAGATTTTTCTGTATTCTGTGCACATCTCTGCCCTTATACTTTCTTTAGGAAAGCTTAAAGCACTTAGAAGATGAGCTTAGTGAAAGAAATTCACCAATAGTAACTGTACACATAATTTGTGAATCTGTGTAAAGTGTTTAACTAGCAAAGATATCAGCTGAAAAGTTCTCATGTTTCTTTTTATCCTGCCTATTTATTGTTTAGCAAAATCTAGTAAGGTAGACATCACAGACTGGACTGTTCTTCAAGTTTCCTATTAAAGGAACACTTGTCAGTTACTTTAACAGTACTGGGTTATCCTGCTTTGATCCATTTTATTTCTCCTTCAAATGCACTGGCTTATTACTGTACTTACACTTTTCTTCAGAGTTGCAGTAACAAGTAGTCTTTGAACTGAGAGCTTTTGAGTGCTCTACTGTGCAATAATACAGTCATAAGCAATTACTTTGTGGGTGCTTTGGGGTAACGTGGCATCATATAATTCACGTGGCAGGCATGTGAATCCACGGTATCTATACTGTCAGAGAAAAGTCTGTTGCTGCAAGCGCAGTGTTGTGAGGAGTGGATGTAGTGACACTGTATTTTCCAGTGTGATCTCTGACACATATGAGGAAGTGACAAAATTCAATTCATTATAATAGTTCTCCAGAAGGTGTTGTTTTCATAGCTTTCAGCCTTGAGATTTTGTGCACTGGTGTCAGCACTAGTGTCAGAATTTTAAGAACTTAAAATATCCTGGTATCACTTTTGGCAGACAAAAGAAGACACTGTTATTCTATTTCAGGTAGTCAGGTGTTTCTCTGATCCTGAATGTGCTGCATTTTCTCTGTGGCCTTTTCTCTTCTGCAATGTCTACCCATGGGCAAACCAGCATAAGAGAGAAATTGAAAGCTATACTTAGGTCACCCAGAAGCATTCAGCTAATCTGGTGATATTCCTTCCTCTTTTGTTTTAACTTCAGAATGAAAGGAGAGTAGAAAATGAGTGGGAAGAGAAAGTAATGTATAAAGATGATGAAAGAAAAGCCTTGTGTGCACTGGAGAAATGGAAATTCGGGAAGCTAGAGGGAAAACTTTAACTGAAAGGGAGGGAGAGAAGGTGAGTCTCAGATGGGTAAGAGAGGGGTGAAGTGAAGGTCTGTAAGAAGAGCAGAGTTCTCAAACTAACCAAGAAAAGAACTTTTGTCTTTGGATGCTTATCTTAGCTTGTGTTGAAAATCAAATCATTCGTTGCTTTATGTGCCTTTGCATCATCCTTACCTTTTTCTTCCCCACATTGTGGCTGTGACTGTCCTTTGTCTGAAAATGCCTAATGATATCATGTGGACTACTGAAAAGCCAAGGACTGTAGGTTTTTGGTAAGGTGAGAGAAGCAAGTGGAATGATCTAATATGTGAGAAATCCGTATTCATTGTTGAGATGCTGGTAGCTGAAATATACTTCCATACTTTTTATTGAAGAACTGCATTAAGCATAATGTAAACTCTTCTTCCTACTCAGAGGACCAGCAGTCAGCCCTCAGCTTTCATGATGTACTTGAACCCAGTTAATGTGGGGGAAGGGAGAAAAGAAATGTTTTAAATTCAGATTTATCAAGTAACTACACCACTGACAGTTTCTTCTCACATTAGCCACACTGGTCAGAGTAGTGCTTTTACATGCGTTTTCCCCCACGCTCTTGTTTGCCATGTCAGTGGCATCAATCGGTGTATCTAGGCTGTGAGACCTGCTTCTAACTGGGCAGCATATGCAATGTCTTACATTTAGAATTATGAAAAAGGAACTGGAGAGAAAGAAAGAAGAAAACTGCCTTTTAACTTGCTATCTGGGAGAAAGGCACTCACTCCATCGGTGTAAGCGTTAAATGTCAGGGAATGTCTTTCATGGGCAGGAGCCATATCTTTTGTGTTAGAACATGGAATGACTGATGTAGCTGGGAGAATTCTTCCCAGATGTTGCAAGAGCAGATAGGTCCTGGATGAAAACTCTACTTGGCTTTTCCACTACTTCATACTAGCCTGATGCACAGTTGAACTGAAAAGATTTTTTGAAAGCTTTGGAATTGAACTGTTTTTTTTTTAAACATTTGGAATTGGTTCAAGGGACCGATTTGGGTGTAAGATGTATTGGCTCTTAATTTGGCCTGTAGAAAATAATCAGACTTAATATTTTCATTGTTACCTCTTTTCTTACAGTGTTTTTTGGCAGTAGTCCAGGATGGAATTCAGTAAGATGTGGACTTCAAATAATTGTAACTTTTACTCAGTGCTGTTAAATACCAGTGCATGGCTTATTTACTGTGAAACATAGGAATGTTCTTAAAGTGATAATAAGTAAAGAAAAATCTGACGGGCACAAAAGGAGAGCTTCCTTACTGTTGACAAAAAATAGACACAAAAGACTGACATATCAGTATAGGCAAAAATAGAGAGCCATATTGGAAATATTTACTTAACTTGAATCTTCTACCAGGATAAATCCAGAGAGCAGTAATATCTCCTAGTGAGTATTTTTTTTTTTTAATTGAAAAGTTTGCATTTCTTACTTGACTGTAAGCAATTGGCCGTTAGTTGCCAGCCTTACAGCATAGGCAAGGAATGCAGGTATACTAGTGTAAATACCTTGTCATGTGGTATTGCTTACATAAGTAATAGTTGTAACCAAACAGTATGAATCATGTAATTTAAACTGTTTGATTACTCTATAGTACCAATAATAAATATAATGATATGAAACCAATATTATAAATCACATAATATGACTTGAGGCAAAGTGTTCAATACATTTGCTTTTTTGTAAAGAATACTTCCTTTTCTATGCAAAATGTTTTTGATGTTAATATTCTAGGTAGGTGAACTTTTAACTTGTCAGACTATTGTAACATATTTGAAAATTATAGTAATTTGATTAAAATGTTGCCTATAAGGCAAAAGGTTCAGTTAATAGAATCCATATGTAATTAAAATGCAGAACTAAATGTAATCAGACCCCAGTGACTGGTGCCTTCATATTGATAGTTTTACAATGGCCTCTGGGGTTGAAAGTTTATGTTAAAGTTACTAATGTAGCTGTGCTCCAGAAAATGAGCAAGACAGTTTAGCCATTTCAAGTATGACAGTGTAGGGAAATGATAGTCACACACACACACACAGAAAAATCAGATCCTCTGAATTTCAGGGGGATCTCTCGTTGGCAGGTGGTAGAAACGCAAGACTGCTTTAGTGTGCTAGTCAGAGAACTGCACTCAGCAGCAGCACTGTTATATAAACATCACTAAATGAAGGATCATGCTGTGAGCAAGTGATGGCGTATTTTTTTTAAATACTGTAGTTATTTAATTTGTGTGAATTCACATTTGAATCATCTGAAAGTTATAGACACAACACTATGTACCAAGCCACAAAAAAAAGTTTTAAAAAAAATTTCTGAACTTAAAAAAATTATTTTCTCTGGACAGTTTTAAGAGTCAACATCCTGTGTTAGAGTTCTCTAATCATCACCAGCACAATTTACAATCAGAACACACAGAGAGCCAGTTCAGACCAGCTCATCTGTTGACTTTGGCAGAAGCCCTTAATCTCACTGTGTGCAGCTGCCACTTGAGAGATGGGGACTCGGCAGAGAGCCGAAGGAGGGTGGGATACAGGGTTGGTCAAGGCATGAATACATAGGCCTGCTTCATTTCAACAGTCGTACACTGCTTTTTTTATAGTCTTTTCATTTTACTGCTTTTTTTTTTTTTTTAAACCTGAAATTAAATGAGGACCTCTCATGAGCCACTGCGCTCCAGGCATAAGAAATTGTAATGTCTGGCTTCCAGAAACTGTCCCGTCAAAATGTGCTTCTGATTAGGTGGCTTAATTACAGCTGTGAAAACAATGTTGATTTAGGCCTCAAGATTCCAGTGCATGTCAGCCGTTATTAGCTAGCCTTGGACTGAAGCCACCATTTTAAAACTCTGTACCACTAAAGTCACACACTGCCTGACAACTTTTTATTTAGGCAGAAATGTTGCCAGAAGCAACACATTTTATGCAAAATATTTTTCATTGCACAAATTTCAAATGTGACACTATTGATGGACATAAAATGGGTAGTTACGGTTAGACTTCACCAAGTCCAAAGCCTAACTTTTGCAAAAGAAAAAAAAAAGTTTAAAATAGTTTTTATAAAGTTTGACTGACATAATGCTTAATTTTAATTCCTTTAATTCAGTTTTATTCCAAATCCAGCATGTTGGTTTAACCACCCAATTTTATTGCATCTAAATTTTCCTGACAGTTTCATTTGCTGTTGGGAAATAAAATTGCCATTTTTGCAACATAGGAAATAATGGCTAGTTTCAAAACCAATATGTTTGAAACTTCCTTTGCCTGAAGCAGGTTAAGGCACACATTCAATTTACTTAAGGGGAAAAAAGCTCATTAAATAGTTTTTAATATTTTAATATAATTTAAGTAACTGCTTTCACAGTGGGAAAGCTTATTAGGTCCATGTATTTACACCTGCAGAGAGGTAAATGTTTGGGTAATTAGGCGGTTTCCAATACTTCAGCTTTTCAGAGTAGCTACAGAGTTAATATTATAAATACTGTAAATAGACATAATGCATTCATTGCATTTAAACTTTGCATTTCCACTGACAGTAGTTTGCTTTCAAGTGCTTGAGAAAGAAGTTTAATTTTTTTGCTTTGTTTTGTCTGTTTTTAAAGTCTCCTTAATGACATGAATTGGCCAAGGAATGTGAGTGAATGTGTGTGGGTGTTAGCTCAAGGCAGAGGCCTGTGCTTTGGAAAAGCAAGATCTGCATTCTCAGTTCACAGTTGCCATGAAATTCCAAATGTCCATGCTGTGTGGTTTAATGGAAACCATGAAGTTCCTAAATGACCGCAGGTTTGTTCCAATGTTAAGCACAAAACAAATCTTTCAAGTCATTGGCTGAGTTGCAAAAAAGGAGGGTCATGTTTTCAGGAAGCTAATCTCCTTTCCCTTTTTCGTTCATGGTTTGCATTTCTATGGCATTAGAAATGTGTTTCTAGTGAGGTACTGGATCTACTAGTGCACAAACAAGGGTCCTTAGTTCCCAGGACTGAAAATAAGTCTCTTGGAACCTAAAGTTGTATTCTCTTACATTAAATGCTCAGGCCAGGGCAATAGTTATACCTCCTAGAGTAACTAATTGGAAATTAGTTTGGAGAGACTAATAATTTGGATAAGGGAACAAGTCTAAGGTATAGATTCAAGTTTGCCCTATAGAAAAACGTCATGCATTCATTCACTGTCTGCAGCAGATTAGCAGAGAAAAAGGAAGTGAATGCCTATACTTCATTTTGTTCAGCTTTTGAAAGAGAAAGATAGGAATGAACTAGCCTTTTATTTTATTTGCTTTGCTAAATGGTACTTGGAGTTTCCTGGAATTGAATGTTTCAGAAAGGGCCCAGTGGCAGTGGAGGGCAACTTGGAGTCAGGAGACGACTATGTGATATTATTTTCCTTATCAGACGTTTTTGCAATAGTCTTACAAAACATTTCATTAATACTAAACAACAAGTTTTATTCACCAGCTACAATATAGTAATATGTGTTTGCTTACTCTTTTCCACATGCTGTCATTTCTTTTTGCTGTCCTCCCATGCCTCTCAAAGTGACATTTTCAGCACATCAAAATAGAAGAAATTTTTGTATATTATTACCTGTACTGCTAATGCTTCAGTAGAAATAAAAGTATTGAGAGTGCTAGACAGGCTGTTATTTTGAGAACTGAATATTATAGACCAGGACACCTAACCCTGAGAAAAAGTTTTTACAAAAGAACAGAGCTAAGGACACAATTTTATTGGCTTTTTAGAAGAAAAGGAATATTCTCTACAAAGGCAGCCAAATTCACTTCTTTCCAGACTCAAGGACTTTTACTCAGGCCATAAGGTGCTTCCTCCTCCCTTTTGAAGAAGTTATTTCAAGAAAGGGAGCTGGGAAGCTTCTGTTATTCCCTGTTAAACTGTGGGTTAAACATAAAGGGAATGCCTGTTTGTTCTGTGACTGTGAATCTGCTGAAAAATTTTTGGAGGGGATTAGAGCATAGCTGTGCCTGAATGATTCCAGCTCAGATACTTATATGGCATATAAATCCATGGAATCCAGATTGTCATCTTCCTGATATTTTCTTGCCATCTTTAATTTAGATCATATAAAGTATACAGTTATGAATAATTTTCTTGTTCTGACACCTGTTCGGTTTTGCATTTCTGTGCATTTTAGCTAACTATACAAAGTACCATTTATAAGGAGAAAATTCAGTGCTGATCTTCATTCATTAGCTTTGATATGCAGTGCAAGATGTGTACATGCCACTTCTGAATAGTGATTAAGCTTACTGAGTAGAGGGAAGGATTTTTGCTGTCTTTCATAATGTTTTATGTTACCCTACATTATAGCTCACTGACCAGCGTGCAGAGAGAAAAGACAAGAGAGAGAGACCTAGTGAATGTTCCTAAAAGGAGTGCATATACCTCAGGCAGTCACAGAAATGCACGTATGTGCAGCATGCCCCCATTTATAATGTGGCATTGTATAACACTATATGCACAAAAGACAAAAAAAAAAGTAGTACTGACATTTAATTGAATTGGGCTGGAGAATCTACTTTAGCATAAAACAACATTTTTAAGTACTGGGGAAGAGAATTTTCCCCTCAAAAGAGACATTTTTAAGGTTCGTATGGCAAAATCTCATATTTATGTGTTTGTATTTCCCTCTGGATGGCAGAGATACACTGCCCCAGAACTAGGGCATTCAGTGCCAGCAGAATGGCAAATACTTCTTCAGAGGAGACAATTCCTCTCTGTGACTCTCTGCTCCTGGTCCACCTGGCCCAGCTGGAAGGGAAGGGTCATGGAAGTGCAAGGCTGGGTATCATCTCCAGTCTCAGTCCTGCAACAGACTTCTCAGCCATTAGACTGCACCTCACTCATACGAGCAGAGAAGGAGGAGGAGAGTGGATCCTCTGCTAGGGTGGTAGTGCTTCTTGCCAGGCCAAAGAGATAATGAGAGAGTAAAGAACGGTAGTGGGAAACCGTAGCAGTCTCCTTTACTTTGTGCTTTTGTGGAATCTATAGAATCAAATTATTTCTCTGTTGGTTTGCCCATGCTTTTTTCCCCTGCCTTCTCCTACAAGCATGTATCTTCTCATCCTTTTCTCTTGGGGGAAAAAAAAACCCAAACCCTCACGTTCTTTTCTATGACACTTTTCCTATGGAGTAATATGTTTTTGTAGAAATACATGTGCTTACCTACTTCCATTGCTTGATCTTTTGCATTTTGTATTTTAAGCATAAAACTTAATACAAGAAATGAAAAAAAACCTTCAAAATATATGAGAGAGTATGACTTACAGATAAAAAGACAGGAAATTCAGAATTAGGGCATGAAGCATAACACTGCTCTTAACTCATAATTTTTTTCCTGTAATGCTGACATGATTTAAGGGCGTACAGTCAGCAAGTTATATCTTAATGCTTGTTTTTATAGATTTTACATATTTAAGTGACACTGACTAATGTTAACCCAACGTATATTTATTTATTTTTGTTGTTGTTTTTAAATTAAATATTAAAATCTTTCACAGAAGTCTATGAAACCTACATTATGTAGTAAAGGCATAGTTTTTCCAATTGATCATAGTGGGGACCCATTTTCTCCAGAGGCTAGGAAGGCTCCATGAAGCAATTTGTCCAGCTGAATAAATTGGTACTTAAACAGATTTTTGAAATATCAAATGAGTACCTGGTAGGATAGAGAGCTTTGTTGTCAGCTAGAAGGATAAAAATCATGATAATAATCTTGATTTTTCAAATAACTTTTGTTTTCTCCAGTTTGCTTACTGCTTAGATTAGATAAAAAGATCCAGTACAAGAACTTGTTTTTTGTTGACTCATTTCAGAAATTCTACCTTTTGGAAGGGAAGGACCCTTTTTTTGTTAAAGAATCAATTAGCTTTTTTTTTTTTTTTTTTTTTTTAGTGGAAGGCAAGGTACCTTTTAATACACCTATTAAAAATATAGACAGAATAGTATGGCTAATCACCAGCAGAGTTTCCCTGTTGCATGTGATAATATTAGGAAGCAAAGTCACATTGTCATGGAACAGTGATTCCACTTCATCTTTTTCAAATGGTGCAACTGATTCAATTGCTATAACTTTTTGGAGAGGGTCCTGTGGAACCTTTAAAGTTATGTTGTTTTAAAACACCACTTTTTGAGTCTGGGTGCAAACTCAGACTGTTTTTGGCCCATAAAAACGTAGTTCACCCATTAAATGTCACTAATGCTGACATTACAAAAATTTCCTTTGTTAAATTTGTATGCTTACCTCTATGTTTGAGAAACCTTTTGTCCTATCTAGTTATTACAGATGAGGTTAATTTGATGAATTAAGCTCTTTTAGGCCAGCACCACCATCATGAAAATAGTTCACTAATTTTCCAGCCTTTGTTGTATACTAAAGGTCTCATTTGATCACAAAGCGATCAGCTTATGTGGTTATAGACTCATGGTAAGGGTCCATGTTAGTCTTCCAGACTGTGTGTGACTTCAGCTTTTCTTTTATGGGGTCTTGTAAATAACTGTAATTTCTTTTGGGTGCCTGGGCATATCTTGTAACTTAATCAGGACTTTGCAAAGCTTCCTGACACTAAAAGTCTTCCAGTTTCATTTTAATTTGAGCATGTCAAAACATCCTATTGCTTTAAGAACTTCTAGTTGAATTTAATAACTCACAGAGGTTCACTATGAGTAACTGACTTTTTAAAAGAACATAATCTAATCAGAAGCTCTGAGTATCAGGAATTTAAGGTATCATTCTGCAATTTAGAAGGCACACCAAATTACTGAAACGTCCCTGTGTATAAAGATTTTTAAAAGTTATGCTACAACTTCCATGCTAAACGATGAAAAAGTTGAAGGAACTTCCCTCAAAGTTTTCTTCTGTGTTCCTCATGCAATTTCTGATACTTCGCATGCCTGGTGAAAGTTTGTAATGCTATATGTGGGGTGATTTTCTGTTTCTTTTAACTCTTCTGTGCTTTCAGAACACACATTTGGCATATATATACCAAAGGATGAAATTCCATTAACATTTTTTAATGTTGATTCACATAAAATATGATTGGTATGCAGGAAATATTAGTTCCATTTGCTTAGTAGACTTACTCAGACTGCATGTTCAGCCTCACAGAAAGTGATGATCTAGTACCTGAACTAAGAGCAGTTCTAAAAGGCTGATTGTACTCTTGAATTTAATAAGTATACAAAGTTCTGTTGAAGTAATTATTAGGTTTTTATTTAATCTCAGTCTGAAGTATTACTGTATATATAAATTGGGCCAAAAACAATAGGGACAGTAAGCCTAGCTCACCCACACTCAAGTTGTTTATAACTGATAAGCTTGATTCCTTGCCCAGTTAATATAATTTGGATCTTGCATTTACAAAAGACCTACATGTTAGCCACCAACTGAAACGAAACTGAGCCTAAAATATTTTTTAGGCCATTCAGATATCAACTGATATTTTTAAGTAACATTGCAGGAAGGCCAGTTCTCTTCTGTGACTGGTTTCTGATTTAAAAACTCACAAATGGTGATGGAGTCTTAATTTCACAGCACCAAGCATCAGGAATCACATGTCATTACTCTGCTAGAGTAACAATGTGAGTAAAATCTGAATTTGGTCCTGTCTGCTGAATATAACTTGTTCTTTTGTTTGCAGTTTTGGATCTACCAGGAGCACTTAAAAATTCAGTGTTCTCTGTCACTTTAAAATAGCTCTGCACTCTTGCTTGAAAACAGATTGAATGAAATGAGCTGATATAGTTTCCCTAATTGATTTACTAAGCACCTTTCTTATAAAAACTGTTCCACTGTGTTCCCTGAACTTTGCTGTTATACAACTACTCTTTACAGCTCTCTAACAAATACACACTTCCTCACATATATAATTGGAGGGGGGAGCAGGAGGAATTCCCTTCTAAAGTTATTTGAACTAAGTTTTACTGGACATGAATGAACATCAAAATGTTTGGTTTGGATAAGCAAACAAAAGTCTGAAAAATAACCCAAACCTATTAGGAGCCAAAAGGTACCTTCTCCTGATGAATCTTTCTCTGGTCTAGCTTATGGGGAGAGGGAGAGGGATGGAGCCCTAATCAGGATTTTGGCTTGGAGTTTTCAGGCTACACATTTACATTGGATATCCAGAAAAAGCCCACTGCCTTGGCAGTGGTAAGACGGTGGATCCTTTGTCCTCCTAATACATTGATGATTTCAATAGGAAACATTTCTTTCAAGAAAATAAGATTGACACCAACAATAGTTCACTTTTAAGCATGCAGTGTAATTGCGCCATTTTTTGGTCTATCATCTGAGCATCTTTTTAAGTCCACTCAGTTTAATACAGTTATTTTGGATGAGCTAAGTTACATGGCTGTAGCCTAATGCAAATGCAGATGTTCTTACTCTACATGCAAATGCTTGTATTATGAATAACAGATTGCAATCAATCTTTTTTTCAAATAGGTGCAGATAGCTTGCATTAACCATGTCTGTATACAGTTTGATCCTAATTCCCCTGGCTCTTGAGAGCTAACTTCAATCTACAATTTATTATAGGATGTAAAAGGTTATCAGTTCATGAGATGAGCATCTCCCTTCTTGCTTCAGGTTTATGGACAGCACAGGGTTGTATTTTCACAAGCAAGTGGAAAGAAATCATTCTTTGCTTATCTAAAGGTTTTTGGAGAGATCTGCAGTTATATTCTCCACTGAAAGGCCTTGTATGTCCCTGGCACTTCAGTTTAAGTCTGAGTAATACCATTTTCCTGCTTGAAGCCTAAGTGAGATGTTTGCTACATTTTTTTTCATTCCTGAAAACTACCATTTTAGCATCAGTTACCTCTTCTAGAGGTATGTGAATTCTAAGTCCTTATGACTTGCTGCTTTTCACCATGATTCATAAAGATAAGTTGGTTCTATGTCCTTGCTATAAATTCCTATTGAGAGAGGTGTCTGCTTTACACCTCAGTCAATAAATTTCCTTTTTGGTTTCCTTCCCTCATGCTTATAGCTTTCCCTGAGCATCTGCTTTCTGCAAACTGGATGTCTGCTTCTGTTCATAAAGAACAGATTCTGTGTATGAAAAATGCTCTTTCAGTGTTTTTACAGAAAATTTCAATGGGACTAGTCACTGCAAATATGCTGGCAAAGCAAATGGGTAACATAATCCATCTAAACTTGCTGTAGTTCAGCAAACACCCAGAAACTGAAAGGAGTCAATGGATAATCTTTCAACTCTTGCCTTTCTGGAGTTCTAATAATTGAAATGCATAAGGCTACCAAAGGCATTCACTGCAGCTACTCTTATAATCCCACTGTCCAGATACCAGTGCTCATTTAGACTGTTCCGTCTTTGGTAATAGGCCTCTTCATCAAAAAGTATTCAAATATTATCAGTACGTATTCACCTACATATAGGTTTTCAGGGCCTTTCTGAACTAATTCATGTATTTAATGAAAATACATTTGAGAAAAGTAGTGAGCAAGCTGGAATATTCTCAGTGCATCTGTTTGCAAAGAAGAGTACATAAGTTTTATGTTTATTCTCAGTTTTAAATAAGCTATCAGTGGAATCCTAAAATGTTTTTCCCATTTTTTTAGTAAGTCACTTGTTTTGTTAACCACATAGATTTATTGTTCTGAACATTATTCCTTAAAAATACTGCATTTTTGGCAGAAATACATAACAAAAATTAATTTTCTGAATGCCTAAAGATTTTTTTAATGCAAGAAAGCTGAATCATAAAGATCCTTTCATTGTTCCTAGACCTTTCTCCTTTCTGCTGTAAAATATTACTATTAGAAATAATTACTTCTTCTATCTTTTCCCCTTATATACGTATTAGTGATACGATATATCTTTATTAATTGTGAAGTGATTGAAGCATTTTACTGAATCACTGTAATTTCTTTTTTGCCAAAATGCTTCTGATGACTAGCTGTAGGACTCTGCTTTAAAATTAGTCTTCAGTTAAAGATACATTAATGCATTGCTGGCAAAGCTCAAGTTTCCTTGTCTAGTTTAGTTATGGGATGACTAAATTGTAGTTGCACCAGTTCTGAGCAAACAGACAAAAAGGGAGATAGCTAAGCATCTTGCTGTGTGTGAGTGGTTAGAGGGCAAGCAGACACCATGCACCTTGACCACCTATTATGAAGCTTTTTGCTGCAATGTCAAGTGAAAGCGAGTTAATTGGGTGAAGCTGTAGAGCATGTTAGGGGCATGGTAAAGGGTTGCTCTCTGACAGCTGAATGTCAGCAGAAGCTAGTCAAGTGTGGCTGAGAGACAGAGACCTGTCACAAAGTTCATGTGGAGTATAGCACAGTTAGGGAGATGAAATGTGGTTCTGTCTCACTTTCTCCCTCATTGCATTCAAGCACCTTAAGATTTCGCACTGTATGTGTCAACCCTTGTTCTCTAAGCTGTTTTCTTCTAACATTTCTGCATTCAAATGATTGGACAGAAGATGCTAATGTTTGGCAAAATGAATGTAAATACACTTTTTTTCTGCTAGAACGGCTATACATGCAACTCAAGAAACTTTGAAGGCTTACGTCAGACAGTCACACTGCCTAGGAGTTCAGCTGATGACTGAATACATTTCTCAGGAGAATATGAGGCTTGACACCTTAAAATGTTAGATAGGGAATGTTTTCCCACTATCACTGGCAGGAAAAAAGGCTAAGTGGGAAGGACTTCTCCATGAGCTGCTTGTGCCTCAGCATGGTATTGAAATCATGTGTGTTTTAGCCTCTGGTTGTAGTCTTTCTCTCCTCTTCTTGCTGGAAAGAATCAAGGCTGTGAAGGCAACCATCAGAGATGCACATACTAGTCAGAGTCAGTGAGGATCTGTGGGAAAACTAAGGAGCGGCTTTCCTGGAACTCAGAGGAGCATTGGTTGAAAATGACAACAATCTCATACACTGATGCAAAGCGTGGAGAAGTGCCACAACAGTTTAATAAGAGTACAGTATACCCTTCAATGTTCGTTGCAATACACAGCACAAAATAAACCAATAGCTATTCAGGTTAGCTAGTCAGGTTAAAAATAAATCAATAAAAGTTGCCTTTATTCTTGAGAAAGTGGAAGGATACTGGTAAGTAGCATGGTCAAAAAGTCTCTCATCGTGATGAGGCTGTGTTCCATTACTAAAGAATTTGGAAACTTGGATCAAAATCAAAATGCAGACCAAGCATTTCACTATGAAAATAGTGCACTACATAATTTGTCTAATGTTTTGGTATTACTAAAGTGCAGTACAGAGAACTTGACCTGAAAAATGGAAACTTTCATGTGTTTTCCAAGGCAGTATTTGGAAGAGAAACATACTAAGTGGGCTGTGTGGTGGATTTTTGCCAAAATACTTAGAAATTATCAAAATTAGCAATGCAAAATCAAATTCTTAATCATCCAGTCAGCAAAACATTGAAGATAAGGCGTTCATCTGTGATAATCCATCTGATCACATGTGTTCTTCAATTGTACCAAGTTTGTTTGAAACATACCAGGTTTGAATAAAGTAGGAGTTTCTTTCAGAAAAATAAATACAGTATTATGAAATTTTTCTCTTAATTGTCTTTAATTGGAGTCTCTGGAGAGTGATCTCACTGAACACTTTAAATGCTAAAGCACTATAAAAGCAGGAAAAAAATTATAACTTCCAGATATTTCAGAATCCTTTGTTTGCATAAAACTCTTGAAAGTGGAAAAGGGAATTCTTTGGTAATGAAGAAAGCTGTTACTGTTGTTGGCTAGCAGCACCCAAAGAAGAAAGTGTGTTGTGTGTCTACCTTTGTAATTTAATATGTATTGAGTTGGCAAACCACTGAATTATTTTCTGATAGCAAATGTTTGTGGAATCCAGGCAGGAGTGCTGACAATTAAAATTTATACTGGATATTACTGTGTTACTGCTTTGTGCTTGTGTCAGAGCAGCAGTTTAGTCTTACTGCCTCAGCATACAGAATTGCGAAATCATTGACATGGGAAACAAACTATCCTTTTTTGACTTGCATACATTTTTGCTTTGACAAAGTTTGCTAAATAGCTTTATATTACAATGACACCGAGTAGCTCTATTTCCCATTTGAAGCACAAGTTTTTAGCATTTTCCTCAATCTGCTGTTTTATTTGACAGAGAGTGAGAAATGACTTTTGACCTATTTCCAACAACAAAAGATTAAGCAGCATATTGGAAGTCCATGGTAATTGCCATTGTGTGGAAAAGGCAACTCAGTTTTGGAAATAGCAGTCTGAAAAGGAGGTTCTGAGTGATCTGAGAGTTTGCATCTTTTTGTGGGGAAATAGAAGGTTTTCCACAGTAGTGCTGCAAAATGGTTATTAAAAACAAGCACTGTCTCCAACAGTGGTACTACCCACAATGAGAGATGGGAGAAGCTGAAAAGAACATGACTGACCATTTGGTTTGCAGTTTATTGGTATTACTGTGTATGTATATGTTCTGGAGTTGGGATGAGGGAAAGAGATGAGAACGAATCATTATCGGAAATCAATTATGGAGAAATATATTGACTCTTCCCACTTTCTCCCATTAGTCTCTGCATCTGTTCTTACCTTGTGCTTCTTCCTACTCTTGAGTGGCTGTGCTGCAGCCTGTTCAGAGGTTTTAGGTATACTGCAATTGAAAAGAAAACACTGGCGTGCTGCTCCTCTGTCTGTTTGCTGACAGGCGTCCTCACGTACTAGGTATCGTGTGGTCAGCTGATTTTCAGTAGAGCAGCCTTTGGCCATACAGTTCAGCAAGTGATACAACACTGAGCTTATTGGTAGCCTCTGCATTTGATCTGCACCCAAGGAATGCCCGTAATTGATTCTTGTATTTTATTTATTGTAATTTCAGTATTACTATTTCTGCCCTTGTATTCCATCCCTTACCACAGTCGTCATCTGTTCTGACACTAAGTGGTGTCGTTTCTTTCTTACCTCAGTCAAAAGGATATATGCAAGCATGTTATTCACAACTCAGAAATCTTGACTGATAAAGAGCCTTACCAGTTTTTACCATTTTGGTTTTTTTATAACATTACATGTTATAAGTGTGAGTGTTAAGAAAGTGGAAGGGAAGTGTGAGCTAAGGTATTCTGAAGCTGAATATTTGAAAGCAGTTTAAAGTGACAAAAATTAATGGTAGGAAATCCCAAAATTGGAAGGAGGTATTGTTGTAGCATACACATAATAGAGGAAAATGGAAAAGATGCAGTGAGTTATTATAATAAAGATTATTGTTCAGTAAAATTTTCCTTGTATAGACTTTGAAGGCTGAAACCATGGTGACTGATTTGTGGTTTCAGCTCTGGTTATAGATTTTGTACTGCTACAACTGAAGATAAACAATATACTTCTAACAGTGGATTGTAGTTATCTCTTTGCACCACTATCAAAATGTGTGTAGTCTTCTAATTCCAAGTGTCAAACTGCATATTATTCCGTAAGTATTTCTATATAAAAGCAAAATGGGGTGCCTTTGATCACAATACGATGCTTTTGAAGAGACTGACATTTCAGTAAAAACCCACATAAGGGTATAATACGTGACAGTATTATAATATTCCCTCGCAATATCATACATAGTAAAGCAGTACACTACAAATCAGTTTTAACTTTGGTATAACAGCTTATATTTCATGAGACAATCTGCAAACTAGTTCCTAAGTATGATCATAGGTTAGTCACCAAAGAAAAACAGCAGAGTGTAATTGTTTTAGAAACCTTTTTCCGTGTCTGTTACTAAAAAATGGCTTAAGTTAAATCTAGTTTAGAGAGCGATTATTTCATAATCTAGACTAACCTTTCATATTTAGATTTTTGGGAAGACATGTTTTATAAAGTTAGACTGTCAGACTTTGAAAAATGACCATGCAACATGACCAGTTACTGTGTTCCATAAACATTTTGAGAGCCTGTTTTGGCTAGATGTTTTGTGTCCTAAATATCTGTTTACCTGATGAAGTGTAACAGTTTAGACAAAATCATTTACAACTTATTGAGTAAATAAGTGCTACGCTAAAGATTTACCTGAACGGGGCCTTATTTAAGATACATAATTCCTTTTCTAAAAATTACCTAAATGCATATTTACATGATGGATTATCATCACAGCTCTGGCACAGTCATTTGTCGGTTTAATACATGTTTTAGAAAGGTGTCTAACTACAATAATGTTGAAAGGGGTCTGTTGGGGAAATTATAACTGCCTTTATAATTCCTGCCTTCAGGTAAGTGTTCAGCCAATGTATATTGTAACAGTTTCAAGTGCTTTTTTTTTTTTTTTTACACTAACCTATAGAATACTATTTCCTTATTCATCACAAGTGTGTATAATAATATGGGATCAAAACAGTTCTTATCAATAGCAGCCAAGATATTTTCACGTCAATCACATTGCTGTAAGATCCTATTTCCTTTCTGTTCAATGAATAGTATTCTGTTCTTGGTGTGAAGTACAGCAGAGGATCTGGGTAACTAAAACAGAGCTTTTTTCCCCCAACAGTGAAGCTTTTACTGTAACATAGTCTATTGACTTGCTGCCAATCATTAAGTTTCATACAGGTTTTTTTTTGCAACTCTCAAAGGAAATCTGATTTCTTATCTCCTTACTTAGGTTTTTGATGACATATTCTTCAAAAAAAAATCACTACACCTGTAAAAAGTGTAGTGTGAGAGTGTAATTGTAGCAGGTGATTTTTAATCATTATGATACTCTGATTAATTGAGACGTTGAAAGCAGTGCAAAGCAGTATGTGTAGATTAGTCTTCAATATTTGTTACCCAGAGTGAAACCAGTTTATAGCTTATGTCTTAGTGACTTCATTTACTTACACTCAGAAAAGTCTTTTAGAATTACACAAGTTATTTGCATATTTTAATATTGTCATATTTTCATATGAATGACTTATTTTAGAGAGAATTTTGACTATGTGGTCAGCTAATTAAAGCATGCAAACAAACTGTTAATTGGTATAATAGGTGGATGTTGTTATTGAGATCTCATTTCAAATGTGCAGATATAAATGCAGCGAGGCTTTTTGTGCTTTTAATAGTTCCCATTCTGCATAGTGTTTCACTAGCAGTTTCACTAGTCTCTAGCAGTTTTCACAGCAGTGAAATGCTAGAGTGTTACAGATCAGTAGCTGCCACTTCTGTTGGTTATCTCATCCTTGTAACCACTGGAGTTTAGCAAACTCAAGACACTGTATCATCTTAAATATCTCCCTGAAACAGTCATCTAAATTTGCTGCCAGATGGGTTCTTCATGAAAGTCTAGGACAACCTAGCTGTTTTGAGTAGCTACATAATAAGCTTGTGGTGTATCAGGAAATCAAGAGAGTCCATATCAAAGGAAACTGTTGAAGTAGATGTTACAGGCAACCATTGATTTTTCTCCAGCAATACTAGCAGAGGAAAGGGGAATCTTGCGTGAATATGTGTTCATACATCTGATTGAATGTCTAGATTTGTTGAAATATGAATACACACACACACACGCACGCACACAGAGTCTCCTCTTTGGCTATATATGAGTCTGTATATTAGAGTCTGTGTGTCTGTGTGTTTATATCTGCCTGTGTATATGTGTGTGTATACTCTTCTTGAAATGCCAAGGAGTGTTTAAAAAGTCAAATATACAGTAACAGTCTTTCAGGATCTTAATTTTTATCTTTCTCATAGTTATGTTTTGCATATGAAATTTTCACAAGTTTTATGGCCTGATGAAATAACTCATTGTAATTTCCACAGCCATATAATGCATTGATTAAAATATCCCAGTAAAGGACAGAAGAGCAATATGATACTGTGTTTTATTTTTTTTATTATTATTTTTTTATTATGGATATTTGAGGGAATACAGAGTGTCTTTATTTAGCATTTTAGAAAATTATTGATGATATACTGCTATCATCTATAATCTTTAAGGGTAGGATGCACAATGTTTTGGTGCTGCTAGTTCTTTAATGTTGAATTTTAACTGGTCTAACCTTTGTAACTGTTTGACTGAATGTCTAGACTCACTGAAATATGAATCATGTTTCCAAGTATTGTACATTCAATGTATATTCTCTTACTACCTTCTAACAGAGTAACATTGAAAAGAGTACTAAGCATTTGATTTTAAGTAATGGTAAAATTTATTTAAAATAATACCTTTTGTGGGTGGTGTGGCATATTCCCCCTAGTAAAAGTGATATGGAGTTGGTAGAATAAGTTTGTTTACTTGATTAATAAAGCACTGTAAAAATGATAATGAGGAGGGGTAGAAGTTTTCTGTAAATATTTGAAGTACCTCAAATAACATAGGATAATGCACTGATTAGTGCAGAATTCACAAGTTAATATCCTTTTCTGCTGCTTATCAAAGGTTAATATAGATTTTTGGATATCATGTACTTTAAATAAATGTTTGAAACAGGAAAGAAGTGTTTGCAAATATTTCCGTATATATACACATGTGTAAGGTATAATGAAATTATTTTTCTTGCTTGTTTCATTCTGAGTGTAGATTCTTTTTGGTTTGTTTTTTTAATTATTATTTTATTTTACTCCAGGAATCAAGAGACAGTTCAAACATCACCATGGCTTCAAGCTAGGAATTCAGCCGGACCAGAGTTGTATCCCAGACTTTTTACCATTGCAAGCTGAGCCTGACACATCCTACAGTTTTATACACAATAGAGCCAATTCGCAGTCTTCAGTCTATTCCTACAGCCTGAATGTCACATCCAGTCCCAAAAGAACAATGGAAAATGGATTTTAAGATTCTATGTATTGATAATCTTTTAGAAGGAAAAAATTGTATTAATGTAAAATGATGCAATTAAAGTGCAATTTTGTTGCTACCTTTGAGTTGTAGTTTAGCGTATGCATTTTTTGACATTAATTTTACATTTTTATGAAAATGTGTGTTCATATGTTCACATTTCTGTGCTTCTCATTCCCTGCATACCAAAACAGTTATTTTTTAAAGTTTTATTTATTGTAGTTGCTCATTTTTATGTAGTATATTTTTAAATGTTAAAGAATGACACATTTTGGGTAATTTTCCTCAGACTTAAAAAAAAAAAAATCAATAAGCCATTTTAGTCTCTATCTATCAAAGTTGTTTCATACTTGTCTATTTTAAAGCAGGACTGCAATACTTTAATAGGATTGAGAGAGCTATTTGAAATGTATGCCAATGATTCCTGTCATTTCATGGCAGCCCTGCCATGGTTCACTGAGCCCCCTCTTTTCTCTTGTCAGCTCAACTGAAGACAAGCATTTAGTTGCAAACTTTAAGCAGGTTGTGCAAAACAGAAATGATGTGACTGCTTCTCTTCCTGCACAATAATGTCACTGCTGGTCAATGTGAGAAGGTCAGGTTGCTCCTTGTAAAGCTACATGATACCACTTGCCTATTTGAACAAGTTAAGTTAACTGCTGAATCTGGTCCCTGCAGGCGTTGAAAACTCACCCTTTTATCAAGTCTGCATTTCATAAGAAAGAACAGTTGTGCAGGGAGGATTTCTGATTATATGTTTATGTACTTTATAAGGACAGTTCCCAAACCAGTGTTGCAGGTAATGTTTTTAGTTTAAGCTGAAAGACTTTAAAGTAATGGCTGTTTTGACCTTCAAATAGGCTCCTTTTTTGTTGTTGTTGGTAGGACCCAAGAGTGACGCCCATCTTTGATGCTGACAGAATTTAAAGCAAGGCCATTGCCCTGCATTTTCTGCCTTGTAGCACACAAAAGTAAAATTGTATGTCAGGCCGAGATGTCGGGGAGCTGACAAGATGCCCCAGTGACATTTCAGCTGGAAAGAGCAAGTGTCTTGCAACCAAGTGGTCAAATATCAAATAATAGGTCAAGCAGGAAGGAGCTGAGTTCTAACCACAAAGAGGTTTCTGGTAACTTACTTGACAAGCTTTTGGGCGCTTTGTGGCTTGACAAAGTGATGTTCTGTTGGGTATCGCTAGACAGACTGTTCTTTATCGCCTTCAGAAGATCAGACATTGACATTGATTAAACTCTTTAACCCTTAAAGGTTAAATCCTGGCAGTTTCATCACTGTGAATGAAGAACAAAAGAAAATTTGTAATATACCATTTGTTTTTGTATTAATCACTGAACTCCCCAGTGTTATTAACTTTTGATGTGCTATGTAGTTTTTGACAAAAAGATTGAATGCAAAATCCATATAATAGATTGTTTCTCATTATGGGCCAGTGATACATTAGAAAAATAATATTATGCATTATGGAATTTGTAATTTTTTCTGATACGTCACAAGCAGGATTTGATTTTAAGGAGTCCTGAATACTGAATTTCCATTTTGGCTGGAAAACAATATTTATATAGATAATAGCACCGCTTATAATGACAAAAGTCTTGCAAATGCCCTTGTTTTCAGGTACTGAAGAGGCTAACACAAATCTCCAATATAAGATATAAAAACTTTAATAGAAAAGATTTTGAAGTTTTTCAGGTGTTTGTCCATTTTCCTAGTCCATTGTTCATAGCCACAACGTACCTGTATGCTAACATAGATCCACACAAAAATAATGAATCAACCAGAACTCTCAAATGTGAGAGCTGACTGATACAGAAAGAGCACTCCTTTTCTTTATGGTGATGTATTTAGTCTTCATTACTGACATGACCTCAAGGTACTAAAGAAAATCGCAGGCTGAATCTTTGTCCCTTCTATCCTCATTGGCACTGCATGTGTTATAGTGTACATATACATAGAAGAAGGGTTTCTTTCTGAAATATGTTTCTGATCCTGAAATCAACATTTTACTGACACCGGATCTGATCTCCTTCAGTTACTGTAATTGCTCCATGCATGAGCTTCATATGGTTTCACAGGAGCCACAGTTATGGCAAACTGACTGTAGTTAACAGGAATAGTCTAGTGAGCTGTCATTTGTCATGAAAACTGGTTTGTATGTTTTTATTGAAAGGAGGAGGCCTGCCTCAATTACTCCATTTAAATATTGACTAGCTGAAAGTCAGACTGTTCTTAAACCCACTCACTCTGAAGAGACTTTTTAACGTGTGTTGTTTAAATATCCGACATCCCATTTGAAAAGGGAAGCTCCTCTTTCGCATGTTGTGGAGAAGTTGCTGAGTAATGCACTGGATCATCATTAGTCAAATATTCTTGTGTTGCTTTTCCAGGCATCTGATAAATTGGAGTTTGTGATAAATTCCAAAGGAATAGAAGAAATCCAGATGGATGGATCCCCCATTAATAGTCTACAATTGCTCCCACCAGAGCATTTCTTTTGGGGGATACAGTGGAAATCATGCTTGTGTAGGCTATGGTAACGCAGTAGCTGCCGAAAGAGCATCTTAACTGACTCGTATCATCTGCTCTGTCTGACTTCCTTCAAAGACTGTACAGTTTGAGACCTTAAGCCTTACTTTCAAAGCTCTGCATGGTTTGGGTGTAGGATGTCAAGAGGACTGCTTCATTTTGGGAACCTCAGCTCCATTGTTAGCACTGTTTCATGAGAAGAACCAAACTGTTTCCTTAGAGAAGGAAGCTTGTGTTTGGTGGAGTTAAAATAGTTTCCCTGTTTTTTGGAGCCTGACAAGACAAATAATTGATCACAGATACTTCTTCTGATAGGTCTCAAAACAAAATTCATATTAATTTATTTTTCTACCAAGCAACTCATTTCTGAATAACGTTTTTTTCCCCTACATAAACTGCAAAGTATATGATTAACTTTCCTGGAAGAGAGGAAGTTTTAGAGTTGTTAGTATGAATTGTTTGTGTGTGTACTTCTCAGCAAAGAGCTTGGGTATTGAGATGACTCTATTATAAGATTACTTCTCATTGTTAGCAGTTAGTACTGCAGCAGTAGCACAGAAGAGCTTTCTAGCTGTCCCCCTCCCCTATTTGCAAGTTCAACACAAGCTTTACCGTTAGTCAAGTTTGATATACAATTATGGGAGTCTTGTCCATTGCTAGAAAAAATCTTGGATCTCCTTAGTAAATTAATCTTATAGATACTCAACTGTGGGTTACTTTGCTGTCTAAAGGGCTCTCAGAACTCCAAATACTCTGAAACCTCTCTGTTAAATGAAATGTATTATTTTATATTACCTGTTTGTGAATTCGGTCAGTTTGATCATTCGATCACTTAGAGCAACGTCTGATCATGCTGCTGTTATACTGTTATGCTGTTACTTAAAAGTTTATCCAGTTTTTCCAAGGCTTTTTGTAAGTCTGTATGTTCAATGGTATAACTTAGCTCCTAAGAATTACTTAATCTGTCTTCTAAAATACAAAGTTGCTTTACAGGGATTTTCTTTGTTTTTTGTTTGTTCTTCGGTGCCTGAAAGCCAAGAAGCTCTTGGACAGTATTCACTGCTGGTTAGAAATCTGTATGTGAAGAGCACCTTTCTTTCATTGCTGCTGATGAGCACCAAGCTTATGCCTCTCAGTCTTTTTTTTTAGTTGGCCTTGAAATCTAACTTCACAAAAATAACCTTTCAGGAGGCTGTTTCCTGTCCTTCCGGCTTTCATCCTGCTCAGTAAAGTTATTAGAGTTTCACTAATTTGGCTTTACTTTGGCTTTCATAAGCCCTTGCTGATCCGTTTTGGACAATCATTTCACATCATGTCTGGCCCCGAAGTGTACCTCAGTATTTCGTTTGGAAAATATTTAAGTATCTTCTTTCCCCCATGCTGAACATGAGGTTCCTATCCATCTAAAATAATGGAATCTAAAGTTATCTTTTTATAAATTAAAGTTCAGTTATTTTGCTGTTTCCTGTGCAATGTTTTTGGGTTAAAAGTGGTGTAAATGCAGACTCTGATAAATTCTTCACCTTTACTGTGACTTCAGTTTTATAAATGTAGGCTTGGATTTCAGTTAGGTCTCTGCAAACAGACCTTCCCTATCAGTGGAAGATGAAAGGTGACATGTTCTTTGTCATGCTAATGTGGATCTGATTGCTGTCACGGGGAGCATCATGTAGGGATTGTACAATTTTATGTATTGTAGTTGGATGTTAATGATTAAAAAATTTGTTTCTTGCTTTATGAACCAGTCACTCATGATCACTGCATTTGAAACTAAATCTTTGTCTGCCATTTCTGGTCTCTAGTAACATGATAAAGCTGAAAAAGGACAAAGACACAAAAATGAAGAAGGGTCTTTAGAATTAAATTTTGTTTCTGAGGATTGCTCAGGAAGAGGTAGGGAGATCCAACTGGACAATTTTCCTTCAGCTCTTTGTTTACCACTTCTACTTTACAATCCTTCCTGCCTCTTCATAGGATAATAATACTAGTAATCATTATTGATATTATATCTCTAGCCTTCTCATGGCCCTACTGTGCCCAGGCTTCAGAAGCTGTTGGATTTTGTTTTACCTAATTCAATAAAAGAGACTAATTTAAAAAATAAAATACATTGAGTTTACTTTAAGCACAAGTATTACGAGCATTACTGTGAAAATATCCTTCCCTGAGAGTGAACTGTTTTTGTTTTTGTTTTTTTTAACCTCTGCCTAATGGTAACAAAGCAGATTGTTCAAAGTGAAAGCAACAAGCCATATACATTTAATACATAAACATTAATTGCTTTACATTCCTCTCTGCATAATATGTAGCTATTTAATTTTTGTTTTACTCATACAGCAGCCCCATAACTGTTGATTTGTAGGCACTTTAATGGTTTAATTCACAGTGGTGAGTCTGATTCTGAAAGTCCTGGTAACAAGAATCATAGACTGTATACTTGTGAACAATAGTTTAAGTAAGGCACACACCTTTTACACTATACAGGGAAAATGCCTTTAGCTGTAAGAATCTGCCACATGTTCATAGCAGGGAAGAGTTTCAGTAACTTTCCGTGACTACTTTGTGGATTTGCCAGCCCCAGGCATCACTGACCCCATCATGACTTCATACAGAAAGTCTTTCTAATGCATTGGATTATGCAGACACAGGCTGAGACCCAAAGCAGTACCCCATTCTGTAACTTTCTGATAATGTTTTAGATTTTTACTTAATAAAAAAAAACTTTAAAAAAATAATTTCAGAATCTTGTGTTCATATGGCGGTTAACCAAAAAGCAAGGGAATTAGGAATTAAATATGAAATCCTTTCCTGCCTCTGTGCTGTGTGAATGTTAATAAACTTTGTTCCTGTAAACAACAGCATGGGACAAATCTGTTTTGCAACATGTTTACCGTACAAGGTAGATTCTGGTTTCAGTCTTGATTCTCAGTTGGCTTACTGATACAGGTTTAAGTCAGACACTTGGGGTGGGAAGCTGTATATATTAAAGCACTGACCTTAACGAGAGTCGTGCAGCTAAAATCCTGCACAGTTCTTTTAAAATGTCAGGGGTTAATGTTATTTAAATGCAGTATTTGATGGTTTAATTGAGTCATGCTTCGTTGTCTTTTGCTGCACATTAATGCCAATGAAACACTGATTGTTGACAGAAAGTTCTCTTCAGCAAAGTATCCACTGACATGTTGTGCTGCTACAGAAAAATAGTGCAGAAGACAGAACCGTCTTACCCTGCTGGAGGAGGAATCCTATATTGTCTAAATGGTGGCAACATTCATTATACATTGACAGGAAATATGAACTTGATTCTTTTTTCTCATCTATGTTTTCAGGCTGCCTTTTGAGAGGACTGATAAGACAGAACTTCTGTGTCTTTAGATAAATGTATTCATTTCAAGATTTTGTGATGGGTGTGTTACATAAGTTAGTAAATGAATCTTGAAAAGTGCAAAGCCAACTCCAGAAGGCAGGTTTGTTACGGGAGCATTTTCTGATAGCTTTTGTAAGATTGCCTTAGGACGTGCAAATGGGCTTTCATCTTATCTTTGGCTAAGTTTAGAAAAAATAACTTCATGTCCTTTCTTTGTATACTTCTCAATGTTAAGTCTCCATGCCAGTCTAAAACCTTCAAGGGGCGATAGAGACTGGCACAGCAAGGGACATATAGGAAATACACTTAATAGTGCACTTAAAAGCTTTTAAAGAGGTACCTGGGAGGTGATATATACTGGTGAGCATACAAGGGCTTGTGTGCACAAGTTGGGGGGAGGGAGGGGCATAATATTTCATACTGTGCATTTGCACAGTAGAATAACTCTTCCAAAATAACAGCCCTCATACGGACAGCTGCTATATAGTTCCTTATTTTGGCTGAAGTAGTCAGCATGCTGTTTGTCTATTCCCAAAGAGCTTTGTTATGCTTTTGGGCTCTGTGCTTTCCAGGATTTTTCTCATGACTGCGGGTTACTTTCTGGAAGTCATTAGAAATTCTGTGTCCTGGAAATAAGTTTTTAAATGCTCATGAGTTATGACTTCTTTGATTTTTGCAAGCCAATGCCATTTTTCAAGTTGATGTCAGCCAGCCTGGTTGAAGCCTGCAACTGCAAATGAACCTAACCTATATGGATCTTTTGATGTACTATGTGAAATTCCTGATTCTGATACCGTCTTATCAGATGACTTCAGGAACATTGTTTTTAACATGTGGGCTCCTTAAGGTATACCTAAGTGACTGAGTGTTTTGTGAATGCTAAATCACATAGAAGACCATAAGAGTCAGTCATCTTAGAAGTAGCAGCTCACTTAAAGTACCTGTCTTTGTGGATTTACATAAATACATTTAGTTTCCTCCTGGTGTGTAAGATATCATGAAAATGTTTGGCATCTGATTAGCTGTTTCACAGTAGGGATTGCCAGTTTAGTTTGCAGATTTCCAAGCTCTGTATTGAGCCTCTTATATACTGTGGAGTTCAGCAGGTGGGGCACACAGCACTCTGACCTGCAGGAGTGGGACCCGATCCTTCCATCTGCCACTGGCTCAAGGGAAAAAACAAATCTTTCCAGCTTCCAGAAACACGGCACTGTCCTGCAAAGGGTGCTGAGCAATGCAGAGGGGTGAAGTCATATGCAAACTTGCAGGATCCTACTCTAGCTCAAAGTCTAAGCGTCCATGCAGTGTGTTAGCATACGAACGTTTGAGTTGAGTGTTGGCTTTTAAACATGTTAATGCTTTATTTTATTTTATGTGTTCTTTAGCACTCTGTGGTTTGTTTGCTGTTATATATTGTATACATTGCATTGAACTTCTTTTTTTTACCCAGAAGCAGTTATGGCAAGCAAGTAGAACCAAGTGTTGCTTGGTGAACTATTGAACCTCTGTTCAGGCAGAATGTGTTAAATTGTTAGCAAGAGAGAGGGGGAAACTTGATGAGTACCAGCAAGCTGAGAAGTTTACATTGTTCAGCACTGGAGATAAACCCCCTTCTAAAGTCTTGTGAGCCACATAACACAGTCCTAGGCTAACTGCAGAACAGTTCTAGTCAGTTGTTCAAAAAGCTGTAAAAAGGAAGATGTGTGAAACTAACCAATTAGAAAAAGCGTGCTAATATTTTCCTAATAGACGTCCTAATTTACAGAAAAAATATAGTTATAATTGTGAAGTATCAGAACAGAAGAACCAGGAATCTTTGGATGTTTTCAGAGGACATCAAGTATCTTGTAGCCTTGTACAGTGGCAAAAGGCTTTGCTTATTTCTAAGGAAGAGGTTTGTGTGGTTTTATCAATAAATTAAGATTTGGACAGCAAACACTGGATATGGCTGCCTATTTCAGAAAAGAGCAAAAAAACACCTCAAATACCTCCTCCTTAAAAAAAAAAAAAAAAAAAAAAAAGTCAAGACAAATCTCTTTGTCCCGGAGCCTGAATGCAAGTTCTCCTAAGTGTGAATTTCTACCCATTTTTCTACAGTACTTTTAAAAACCCTCAGATGAAAAATGTTACTTTCTTGCAAAGTTCTTTCATTATCATCTGTTCTGTATTAATGTCCTGTAGTCTGTGAAAGTATTCTAATTTACTGAAAATGCAAATTTTCTCCAGTGTAAAACAATCACCTTAACAATTGTAACTACCTCAAGTGTCTTTATTAAGTATTTGTGGAATATTTATTTTGTTTGGATTTGCACTTCTATACCTGCATGACTGGCTGATCACTGCATTGGGAAAGCTGGGAAATCAATAAACGTTACTATTGGGATATTGGATTTGCTAGAATTTCAAACAAATTGCTTAAAACCTAAGGGAGAACACCTTGACTGATCTGACTTTGGACTGTCACTAATAGTACATTTAAAAGGAAGTGATAAGTAAGACCTATTACGAGTAGTCCAGTCATGTTTTCCTGTAAACTAAAATCAGAGGCTTCCAGTTTTCTACAGAAATAAAATCAAATAACTATGTTTATGGATCTACTTTTCATTTTCTTTGCAGGAGAAATTTGCCTCCAGTAGTCTCCTGTGGCCACAGGTCCTGACCAGGCTACTAAAGTATAAAGATTCATAAGCCATATAATGCCATTCTCTGCAAAGGAAAATTAGGTTCCTTCCCCTATCAGAAGCAGCTAGTTTTACTGTGGACCAAGAAGAATCATAACATTCTTCCTGTTTCAGCAAAAGTGTTTCTCTATCACGTATACACACAGCTTGACTTCGTAAAGGGTACAGATTAAACAGTTGGGGTTATTTGAAAAAGTGTCTGAAGTCCTCCTCCTAGCCAGAAAGAATTGCGCTATAAAGATTTATAATTTGAAAGGGAGGAGTTTCCTCTTTTTGGTGCTGCACAAAAAGAGTTGGTTTCTTTGAGTTGGTTTTCTGAAATGATTTCTACTTCTGTCAGAGTCTGCAAGAACCTCTTACAAAGTTCATAGAGTAGTTACAGTTCACCATGTGAACTAGTAGAATACAAACTTATTTCTTTGAGCAGCTGCTAGTGATCTTTGTTCATTAAACCAGTTGTCTAATTCACATCTAATTTAGAGACTATAATTTTATAGTCAAATCTGAAGCTCTCACAAAGATATGAATCTTAGAGACAGGAAGATGAAATATGTAAGAGTTATTTGGATTGACTTTAGACTGGAATCTGGGCCACAGTCCTGAGGAAAATGTTGTGGTAGAAATTTCTGCATAGCTTCCGCAGGCTTTTCTTTAACTTTCTCGTATCATTTTCCTCCAGGTCTGCTCCGTTCCTTTCATTGTGTGTATATATATTATATTTTCTCACATCAAGAATTTTGTCTTTTCTGATCTTCCTTTTTTCTTTGCCTTTTCCAAAGTGAAAGAGTTTTCTATGAGAAAAAAGGAAGAAAGAAAATGGTTCCAATTAGTGCAATTTTAGGAGTTTTTAGAATTGCCGCTATATTAGAGCAGAGTTTAAACATTCTGTGAGAAGTATGGGCTCACTCCATTAGCTTGTAAACTTGATACCCTAGGTTTCTTTTTCTTACTACCAATGTAAGTCATTTCTAAGTGACATTTTAATTTATTTTCTTTGCCCGAGTTATTCATACTGTGAAGGGTCCACCTAGAAAGATGTCCTGTCCCCAAGAACAGCATTATTAACATCATTACACAAACTCAGCTGCTTTTATTAAAAAAATTTAATAAATTATACTGTTTACACATTAACCAAAAAGTTCCAAGGCAGGCGCTTGGAGGAGCACAAAGGTGATGGTGAAGCTGGCATGCAGGTCATTAAAATCAATCTATTCACTTGGCAGAAATATGAAACAGCAAAGTTTGCAAAGTGCTGTAACGACAAGGCACACTACTATAGAGGCATACAGCAATCAGTCTAACGATAGATTGAAGGGGGAATTCAGTCATTGTAAAATCTGAGGTTTGTGTCCACAGTAAAGGAGAGGACCAGCATGTCCTAAAATTCCATGGTTTACTGTCTCTGACTTTTGCTTAGAGTGCCCAAGAGTGTTTGGGTTGTCTCGGAGCCATTTCTGATTCATGACCATTACCTCACCGTTCCATGATACCACCACAAGGATGATGTGACTAAAGTCATCAAATTCCTAAAGTCTTGCAGCAAATAAGTGCAAGCAAGCCACTGGCATAAATTTTTACAAATGAGTGAAATGATGAAAATGAATGTAGGAGATGAACACACTAAATCTCCTTGTCTACTTGAAAATAAGTTGTGTCAATAGAATGGGAATAAAGAGTTCAGTGAGAGTTTTTCTTCCAAATCTACTTGTAACTGTTGATTTCATTGATTAACAGAAGTAAAGGAGACAAACATCCAGCCATGTCCACAACCGTCCTGTGCTACTTGTGACCAAAGATCAACAGAAATATGGCTGTTTGTTGACATGCTGTGAACTGCCAGAACTTCAACACTTTCATTTTGATGGATTCAATTATCATCTAGGCTTCCCTGAGTTAGTCTGTATCTGAAAATAAGTTGCTTAACAGTATTTGTGGCAGGGAAAATCGGTATGTTTTCCTTATCCACACCTTAAACAAGTTTTACAGATATATATGGAAGTATCTGTACAGCTGAAATTTATTCTTACCTCTTTTTCCATATCAAACATGAGAAATTCTGAGAGTAATAAGGATTTTATAAAAAAATTATTTCATATTATTGGTTAATAGAAGCTCTCTTCAATTTAAAAAATACTTCAGAAGTAAGTAAGTGGTGAATAAGAATGGATAATATAACACATGGTAAAAGTGGAAATTATAGAAACTGCTGATGTTCAGAAAACGAAAGGGCTGGTAATAGCAATTGATGATGGTGAAGTCTGCTACTCTGTTCTGTGAGATGTTAAAACCATGTCTGAAAAGGGGAGAAGATTAAAATACATATTGATTGGCTGATGGGCAAAAGGTAAGGTTTAAAAGCAAAGAATTGACTAATATGCATTGTATTAATTAAACTCTTCTCATCATTGTGAATAAACAAGGGCTGATAACCCATATCTGTAAATTCCTGAATTGATTCCAGATTGAGTGTACTTCAAAGGTCTCGTGCCATATAAACTAGAAATCACCTTCAGAAGATTCTTTTTCTGCAGCTCAGGGGAACTGCGAGGCACAATGTTTTCTGCTGCATGATTTGCCATCTGAGTTTTCCTACTGATTTAATAGGGAACATGTGGTGGGTGGATTGAAAAGATAAACCCTAAAGCGTACTAGTTTGCCAGAAAAACCCACTTACTAGTAAATATGTCTTCCATGAAGATGGACAAAGAAGGAATAGCCAGTGTGTCAATTTAATCAGCTGCTGGGAACCAGATGTGACAGAGTTATAAAATATTTTGGAAAAACCTGCAAGCATGGAGACAGCGTGGTCCTTCTGAAAACAGAGGGTGAGGGTGGCTTTTTGTAAGCAGGGCTGATAAACCACATAGAGACAAAAGGGAGCTGCTTCCTGTGTGAAATACTAACTCTACTGAATGAAGTCAGTTTTGGCCTTTGATTTCACCAAGACCTGTATTACACCCAAGACTATTAAGAGAGTAAAATGAATTATTTACCTACTAGGATGCTCAGTGGTTTAAGGAATTACTGAGCCAATGTTTGCTTCTCAGTGTTTCTCCTCCCCTTCAGAGAGTAGGTTCTGTAGATTTTTTGTTAGCAGAAATAACAACAAAACTTTGTAATTTTTTCCTTTCCTCTGAGGCTTTGAAAGCCTTTTTACAGAGTGAGTGGTATAAGCTCATTTGAAGACTGCTGCCCAGAGAAGTTTTAAAGGACTTGTCTAAGCTGAACCATGTCCTACTGTGGAATTAATAGACACCAAGTATTCTGCCTCCTCATCTTCATTTCTAATTATTTAGGTCTCATTGCCCTTATCTGTAGTTCTCTCACATATTTGAATACTTTAAATAGATTTTTAAAATTAGGAGAAAGAAACCCAGTTTATATGAAGATGACAAAGGGGCTGCTGCATGACTAGATAGTGTCCCCAACTTGTAAAACTGGAGTGTGATGCTGGAGAGGGCACGCTGTAGTCTATGTTTTCCTGTTCTCCTTTCTACCCCTTCTCTATACTTACGTTTCACTGTCTTTTGGCACACATTTGGCGTTTGTCATGGCCTGTCATCCACTCAGTTTTCCAGTCAAGCCTTGATGCCTTTTTCAATTTTCAGTGCATGCAGAGAGTTTTGCAGGTTCAGGACGGCATCAGCCTTGGCCCACTGGTGTCTTGCACATCTGCTCTGAAGTGCTGGCCCTCCCATACAGGGTCTTTCCGCTCTCATGCTGGTGAGGCCAGAAGGGACAGGCACCGCTGTGAGCGGCTGGCCATTTCTTGCATTCCTAACACATATTCAGAGAGCAGTGCTATGTCCTCTGCAATCTTTTTCACTTGCTCCCCGTCATTCGTATCCAAAGCCCTTATTAGAGTTTTCAATTGATTTCTGCTGCTGCGTCACCCAGTCAATTGCAACACTGCACAGTGCAAGGTTTAAGAAAAAAATCACTGCCCTGGTTACTCCCTGGGTTTTCTATAAGCCATTCAGGATTCCCTGCTGTTTGTTTTCACATAACATTCAACTCTGCTTTATAGGCTTCTGGCAAAGCCAGTGATCTCGATAGCAAAGTTGCGGTGGTAGCATCGCTGGGGAGATTTCTCTGTTTCTCCTGTCCAAGCTCCTTGAAAAAGTGAGGAAGTTGATTATCAGACTGTTTTAACTACTTAGCACTGCTCTGTATTGTGTATCAGATGCATCAGACAAGGGAGTTTCAAGCTGAATGTTCTCTGACGTGCATTTCCAAAGGCATCAATTCACAAATTAACACCCCTACTTCATCGGACAGTTGAACAGGTTTACTGTATTTTTGCTATAAAACAACCTGAATTACCTCCTGCTTTTCATCTAAAGATCCTACGAATTCACGGGAGACAGTTAAGTATTAATATCTCCATCATTGGCACACAGAAGCTCAGGGGCAGAGGGGTTAAGTGACTGGCCCTAAATGCTAACCAAGAGCAAATTTTAAAAAGAGCTATGGGATCCGGGCTCTCTGCCCCCTTTCAAGACACCAAACTGCACTTGCTTTCTTTGTGTTGTTATTTCACATGCTTTCCACTCGTAAATCAAAATGCACCAAATCCAGCACTAATCTATGGCTGAGACTTTCAAAGAAGTCTAAAGAAATTCAGCGTTTGCTTCCTAGTTAGTTTCAGTCAAAGCTGAATTGTAACTGCCTTAGAGATGGAATATTTCAGCCTCAGAGCTAAATGAAAGGCAAGACCGAGTCCTGGCAAGTCTGTTCATGAGAGCAGTCCCTTTTACTTCAGTGGAGCCCTGTGCAGGAAGCCATATTCTTGGCATAACTGTGTCAGTATTTGTAAATAGTCTGAATGCTCCGTTCTTTGTTTGAATGTACTTGTATAATGGAGGGAACGAGGCTCATTCCTGTTGTGTCTTTTCCACAGCATCAGTTCAGTGAGTTCCTTGTGAAGGCCATCAGGAGGCATGGGTGGAAAACACATGTGTAATCTGACTTTTATGATAAACTGCCTGAAAATGATGACTGGATAAATATTTTTGAAAGCGAGCAAAGTGCATTTACTTGCCCTTTAAATCCACTTACAAAATTGGCACCAATTCTCCTTTTTGTTTGGTTTCTTCATTCTGTCACGTTAAGAAGTGGCCTGTGCTGCTAGTATCTGTCAAGCTTCCCCCTCATACTGGAAACACGCTGCAGCTTGTCCCACTGGAGATGTTTAAGCATATTGTATCCAAATCTTACTTTTGCTGAAGATATATAGCTACAGCTCATCAGGCTAATGCAATGAATAATTAGAAGCAATTACAAGGAAATCTAGCAAATTACTAAAACCAGACAGGAATTAAAAAAAAAGAAGTCAGTGTTCACAGTTTAATTATTTATTTCCTGGGCATGGTGTAGTTCAAAGGAAGAGACCCTTAGGACTGAATCCTCTTGTCTAGGGCAAGGAGAGGAAGAGAGCGCACGCGGGATGTGGTGCAGGGAACTGTTTCCCTGGGAAGGCGCAGTGCATCTGGAGACCCTTTCTTTGCCGGAAGACGTGGCTCAAGGGTCTAGGTCGGGACACATGGAAAGGTCTGTTTTTGCCTTTCAGTGCCTGCCTCTTGCTCCAGCACCTTCCCATCTTCCAGGGTTTGGAAGATGCTCCTTTCTGCCTGGTTTGTCTACGCAGAAATCAGCCACGTTAGTGGGCGTGCGAATTGTGTTGCGGCAGGATGTGCAGAAGGGAAAAAAAGATGTACCAAAGAGGAACCAGGCATTAATCTGATACGAACATTATCAGTTAATGCAAGAACAAGGTGGTGCTGTGGCAGACAGCATCTGACAGCGAGGGAAGAGGAGCAGCAACGAGTTTCTGAAGTTGCGTTGAGCCAGCTCAGCATGTCTTTCTGACCCGTGACAGTTGGACGTCTGCAGCACTGAATGCCGTCCAACTCTCCGTTTGCGTACACAAGATGCTGACTCCCACAGTGCCTGGCAGGGTTTTGCTAACAGAGTTTGGATACCCATTCCCTTCTTACAGCAGCAGGAGATTTCAGTTGCAGGGCTGCTTTTCTCTCTCTCCCTTCTGCTCACACACATCGCGGCCCCTGTCACCGTGATACCTCCGTGCCTTTCAACCAGTGCCTAATAAGCAGCTTGTTTAACTGGGCTCTTCATGCTTTATCCTTCGTCTGGGCATTTCCAAAATGTTCTGGTTTAATCTCTGTTCTTAGTCAGGGGAAGGAGAGCAACAAGTACTGTTAAACTTCCCAAAGGCAACCATCAACTGAAAGAGGGGGTGAGAGTTTGGAAATAACACTGTCAGGAAAAAAATGTAGAAATGGATGAAATCGGATTTTCTTCCTCCACTTTATTTCCTCAGTTTCCTCTCTCCTAGGGGTGCTCTGGCTAGAAGCCACACTTGTAGCAACGCACGGTATTTTCAGACCCCCTCACATTGCACCGGTAAGTGGAAGTCAAAACTAACCCAAACACTGAGCCTTCTGTCACGAACGCCTCTGTTTCTCCACGCGTGCTGGAAAAATGGCCTTCTGCTGTAGTTACTCTTTGCCTGCCCAGGGGAGCTGGATGTAACATTTTCAAGAGGCAGACAGGGCTGTTCTCAGCCTCGTCAGAAAGAGAGATCATTTTGCAGTGACAGGGCTGTTTGGAGCGCTGTCAATCCCAGCCTCCGAGAAGCAGATCCCCAAAATGCTGTTTTCACAGCCACCTTTCAGAGTAGAAACATGCTCTGACTTAGAGTATTGTAGCACTGTGTGTGCGCGGTGATAGTTTAACGTTCGTTTCGCGGTAAATTTTAGGCAGGCTGACACTAACCATATGAGTAACTAACCCCACAGTGCCTTGCTGATAGTGCTGACACCAAAGATTTTATTATGCTTTAGGAGTTCAAGGCTTCTTTGCCGGAATGCTGCAAAACCTGAGATAAGTTAATTAGTAACTGAAAAAAGGCACTAAAAAGGCTTTATATTGTGAATATGGCATTGCAGGGGCCTTTCCAAAAATGTTTCAAATAAAAGTCCCTGCATATTAAACGCTGCGAGCTGGGTGTAGCCTGAACGCAGATTGAAGCGTACAATAAATGGGAATAAATCCCACGTGTTAGGCGCACTCTGGCTGCGAAAACTCGCGGGTGCTGGTGCAAACGTACATGGTGATGGGTGCGACCGGACGAGCTTGGTGCACAGAGCCCGGCCAGCTTGCACAGGTGCCCAGGCAGCGGCGGCGGCGGCGGTGGCAGTGGCCAGGGGGGGCCGGGTTTGGGGCTGCGGGGTGCCGCGGCCCCGCGGCTCGGTGGCCCTGCACAGACAGACATCTGTCCACGAGACAACTCGCAAAACTGTAATTACACACAATAAGTGCAAATGTTTAATTAATCAGGTCTCATGTCCTTATTATCACCTCTCTGGGTTTCACTAATAATGACCCAGAGGAAAATTCTGCTCCTGTCTGTGAATTATATTTTATTTACAAGGGTTTCGTTTCTTAGATTATTTTTTTCCCCCTCTCGTTCCTGGGTAGAACTAGCAGGAAGAAGATAAAACCCCAATGTCCTTGAAAAGTGTAACTTGCGCCTGGCCTAAAACTCAGAATCAGGGAGGGCTTTGTGCTGCCTCTCATGACTCCCTTCGCAGAATAAATCGGCATAACTTAGCACCTAATACCTCTCTTGCCTCACATTTCACATGGCGCTCAAATATTTGGCTATAATCCTGTAAGTAAAGCTGAAAGGGAAAGAAAAGAGGGCTTGAATGAAAAGCTTTTCTGGATGAGCAAAGAAAACAAACCCTGCCGAACCGGTTTGTGACCCATTTAAAGGGTTAAATTGTGCCACAAGGTCTAGAGAGCAAGGAGGGAGTTCAGGCCCAATGCACTGGCTGCGTACCTGCCACCCCCTGTAATTTGCTGGTCTCTGGAAAGAAAGTGTTAAAAAGGATATTGTTTGCATTAAGGGGCTGAATTTTCCACTGGGTAATCATCAGTGAAACCCAGTGAAGGGCAAATGAGGATGGCAGGCCTGATTAATTAAACATGTGCTACGGTGCTAAGAGCAAGACTTATGCTATTGGTTTTACAAGAGCCATTGGTATTAATATTGCTGGTGGAAATTTTCTATGGCTGTTTACTATTTCAATTTTTCACTGAAACACTGGTGTTCCAAGTACAAACGAGGGGCATTTGCTGTAATACTGTAGCCTCTCTAAATGTTACTCTTTCTCTTCAGAAGAATGTTCCTGCAGTCTGTGCAATTTCCATTATAGACTCCAATTCTGAAGGCTTTTTAACTCAATTATAAAAATTTACTTTGTGCTTATAAAGATCTCAATCCAAGATATATCTGTTTGCTTATGTATGTTTAAGTGCACTCCCATTTATGCAGAGTATGATATGGAACTTTTAAAAAAAAGTTGAAAGAAAAATAACAGTGCATGCATTCGTAAATTACAGGAATGCAAATATAAACTTATCTGCCAGTAATCTGTGAAGCTGTACATATGCTGATGCGTGACATAATGTTCTGCTAAAGCCAGATGTCACAGGCTGTTTGACCCTGGCAGAGACAAGTGCTGTTGCAAAACATGGAGCAGCACAAAATAAAATCTGGGGGGAAACAAGGGCTACTGTTCATGGACACCTCCTCTCCTAAGCAAAGAGAAGCTTTTACAAAGCTATTTAGTATTTTCATCACTTCCAGGCTGTCACGCAGCACATGCAGAAGTATCTGTTTCACATGGTGTTGATACAGCAGGAGCTGAATGCCCTTGCACCATAAACGCTGTTTCGGAAGTGTGTTTATAGGCAACGCTGGTTTTGCTCATTAATATGCCACAGGAAATATAGCAATAAAATCTGAAGTTTGGGGTGTGAATGTGAGTCCTGGGTGGGGGTTGTCTGTCGCAAACGAGCTTGCTCAGATCACACAGCGTGTGAGTGGCAGCAGCCGGGTGGGTGTCAGCTCAGCCTTTCTCTTCCTGATAATGCAGTTGTGTATTTACTTTTGCCATCACACTAATATGGAGCATTTTCTTGGAATCATTCCTCTTCCTCTGGTGTAGGTTTTTTTTTTCTTTCCCAACAAGAAACTCTCAATAGTCAAGTGCAGCCCAATAAATACTGCATTGCTATTTCTAGTAAAGGCAGTAAACTTTGTAATAACTTTGCAAGGTCTCAGGACTGCGGCTTGCCAGGCTTTGTGTGGGGTCTTCTTGGCTTGCCTGGAGCTTTTTTTTAGTTAATTTAGCTGTGACAGCAGCTTTTCTAATGACCAGGTGGCGCCTAATCTGTTTTACTTTTGCTTATCTTTGTGCAATCATGGAATAGCCATAGTTTCAAAAGGACAGTATAGTTATTCTGTGTAGAATGAAATATTTATGATGAATTTTATGATGTCGTGGTGTGACAGCAGAAGCCTCAAGAACAGGGACACAGCTGTGGGGTGGAGGAGTGCTGGCACAGGATGACACGGGAGGGGGAGCAGGATGGTGCTGGAGATCCCAGGCTCGGTACACATCCCACCGGTGGTCAGCTAAAGACATGCAAAGAGGAGCAGAGCTAGTTGGAGGGGTAACAAGTAACAAGTATATAGCATATGTAAGATAGATACACCATATCTAGTAAATTAGGATACAATGTGGAACTGCAGAGCAATACAGAAAGAGCAAAGCATAAAAGTGTGTTAGAAAATGTGTAAAATAGTCCCAAGTGGACTCTAGAGTGAAGAGAAAGAAGCCAAAATGATCATGCTCCTCCCAGAAGAGAAGAGAAAGAAATATCAATGTTAGCGTCGCGGCAGCCCCAGCAAAGGGCGCGGGGTTGGGGACCTGCTGTGACACCCCACCTCTTCCAGGGTAGGATGGGTGCTGCCGGCACCCTGGGGCCACAGAGGGTGAGCACAACACAAGAGAAAGGGGAAGATACTAGGAAGTTTTGTGTAACAATTATTAAACAGTGTTATTAACGAGATTTATTTTGCCATATTTAGAGAATTTGGACTCTGAATGTTAGTGTTGTTCTAGCCAGATTACTCTTAAGAACTACTTGTTGTAGCTTAGTTACACTGCAGGGTTTTAATTAAACTAACAAGAAATTCTTGGCTTCCCATATAAGGTGTGTTGCCCTTTTTGCCCCACAGCAAGTTTTTGAGGGTAACATCAAAGTGCTTTTGCAGATGAGAAATTGCTGTTTGTTTTGTTAAGTGTTCCCTTCTCATGGGAGACCATGCAGGAGGATCTAAGTATTATAGCACGGATAGTTCCCGCCTTGAAATGGTAACTCAGTTTTTTTCTATAGCAACATCTTTCCTATATTTATCTTCTTAAGACAGATAGAGAGTGACAGCTTTGAGGGAAAATTCATTATAATATATATTTTAAAATAGTGAACAAGCCAAGCCAGTAACCTCAGAGAATTGTCTCCCTTGATCTAAGCCCAAAAGGTCTTAAGGCTTATGAAGACCTCAGCAAAAACTGGATCTTCAGGCAAGCTCAGCAGCTCTAGGGCACCTCTCTGATGCTGGGCCATCATGTGAATTTTCTGAAGTACCAGGAGGGGTTTCCTCTCCCCTAGACTTTTCTCTGTCCAGTCAGGACTGCCAGGACTCTTGTAATACCACACTGTCATTTTCATTTATGAAATACAAAAGAGGTTTTGGAGGAGTGGTGGCCTTGTCTGCCTTTAGATTAATCTAATGGTTTACCTGCAGCTGGGCTACATTCCTCAGTTTTTATGGTACGACATGCCTACGTGACATCTTGTGTCTGTCAGTTCACATCCTTGGCTGACATCCTTGGCTGCAAACACGACCGTTGAGTTCAGGTGATGGGGTGACCTGTATGAATTTGTAATTCTTGCTGTGATGGCCTTAATTGCCTGAAAAGGACTCTTACAAATGGAGCGGCTCGCTGCTGCAGAGCTGTCGTCTCAGCTGTGTCGCCACCAGCCATGGGGGAAATCCAGCATCACTGAGATCCATCACAGGTGTGAGCTTGCCATGAGCGACGTGAGGATGTATTCGCTCTCCGCGCATCCTGCTTAAAGACGGTCTTCAGATACGGTGCAAGTCAAGCAACCCTGCTAAGAAATGGGGACTAAGTACTGTTAAATTAGGTGACACTTTTAACGTCAAAAAGACTTTTTAGTTATCTGTGGCACAGTAGCATGGGCTGAAAATTTTGCAAATTCAGCCTGGAGTGTTAAGTGCAACATGAACTTGCTATTCATCCTGTAAGGAACCAAGTTCCCCTTTGGATCTGCCATCAGCTTTGTGACCCTGTGAGGGAGTAATTTAACCTATTTGTATCTTGGTTTTCCTCATTTACTTTTTTTTTTTAGTTGTACATACCATTCATATGATAGTACGACTCCAATTAACCCTTTGTCAACTCTTTTTGTGTTTTTAAAGGAGCTGTGTTTTAAAAGAGCCTTGCATATGTATATGGATATGGAAGACAAGTAACAGTTAAAGCTGACACATCTATTGTTTTGCTACTAAAAACAGCGAACCAGTTTGAAGAAAAAGAAATTACCTTGATTCTTTGTTCCAAGTTTGCATTGGACTCTGATCAAGTGCTTCTAATAATTATATTTAATATTGCAGGTTGTGTTTCCTTTGAAGTTTGTTGTGGCTCTGTGGGTCCTGGTTCTTGCAGTTCAGAAGTCCAGGGGTACCAGAAATTCCTTGTGTTGATGTAAATTGAAGTATGCAGACCTAAACTGTGCACATCTGTTCTCATCTATTCACCAACTTTCCAGGGTAAATTAGCTTATGAGACTATCTGGAACTTTAACCCCCCTGCACAGTGTCCAGCAATATTTGTGTTTGAGGTTCCCGAAGCATTAAATTGAGAGATTTTTCACATCAGATGCCTAGATTAGGTGTTTGGATTAGGAACTCAAAGTTTAGCTCGCCTTGTAGCCGACAGTGGGTGACTCTAAGCAACATCTGTCCCCAGCCTCACCTTTACTCCACAGCATGTTTTCAGAGATGCTTGCTTACCTTTCTTAAATCAGAGTCCACACTCGCCTGTTGGTACCTAAATCAAGTCAGCCATATTTTCTGAGCTGTTGGCAGCTCCTTTTGGGTATAGCACAGTGCACACCGCATTAGCAAATCACACTCATTTTGTTCTGAAAAATAATAGAAGTTGCAAGCTAGAAAGATGTTTTTTGTTGTTTTCTGAATGGCTGAAGTGTGGTACATATATTTGCATCTTAGAAAAGACGAACAGGTTAGTTCAGATGAATAATGTTGGTAGGTAGAACTTGTGGAGATATTTCAGGATCTCATTTTCCTGTTGAAAAATATTCCTTTAAGAGATTTTTAATAAGTTTTTGTTTCTTTTCTAATTACATTTTATTTCATGTAGTTGGTTTTCCTTCATTTTTAAAGCCCTGTTTCTTCACTGCTCTTCTGCAGACGCCAGGCTAGTATAGCCACCAGCTGCTCCGCTCACTGCCCTAGCAGGTGAAAATGCACTCAGGAGTAATCCGTAATTTTCAATAGACAGGTACCTCATGTGGGACTTTAGTCCAAGTGCCATATGCAGCCAAGCTCCCACTGCCTGTTCTTCAAATTTCTAAAAATTGTAGGTAGCAATTTTCTAACTTAAAATGTGTTGCATCCAACTCAAGGGAGCTCTATGTTAGACTTCACCTTGATAGACAAGAAGAAATTGATCTCAGAACTGAAAATTAGTAGTTTTTTAGATGCGAATGGTCTTCACTTGATTACAATTGTTATGTGCAAACAGAATATAGTTCAAACCAGCAATACATGTACAAAAGGATGTTGAAGGGCCAATTTCACAAACGTAAAAACAATTATGAGTTGAATCATCTGGGGAAAAGAATTCAAACAGAAAAATGTAAGCGATAATTGGGATCTGTTATAAAACATTTCACTAGCTGCCCAACAAACTTGCAGTCAAAAGGGCTATTATAGTGTAGGCTTTTGGCATTATTTTTGTTTATTTTATGGGCTTGGCATAGAAGTGAAAGCAAACATATTTTTTCCCAGCGATATAAAAATTTGGAGATAAAGGGAAAACAACAAAAGTGAACATGAGTTAAAAGGCAGGAAAAATAGAAAATTGGCAAGGGAAGCAGAAGTTCATAAGGAGAAGTCTATGGATAAAGTCTACTGAGAAACAACAGAAATCGTCAATGACCCATTACTAGTTGATATGCTTACTATTTATAGTGCAGAAAGACAAGACAGTTCAGCAAATATTTTTGTTCCACATTAAAAAAAAATGTATTTTTATCATGTAATGCTAGATACTTATCAGATGTAGTGGTAACTAAAGATGATAAGGAACGTCACTGAAAATCAAATGTTTTAATTAGCTAACTGAAATAACTTACATCAGAGAATTTTAAACAAAATGGATGAGCAATTCTTTGAAGTGTTAACATTGATGTTTTTCCCCAACACATAATATTGTAATCATTCCAGTAGACTTGAGTAAAGCAAATATTGGGTCAGAATATAAAGGGGCTACTAAGCCTGATGTTTTGGGCATCAATATTATGCAAATTTATGGAAAATCAGTATAGGCCCTTAATTAAAGCATGATAGTTCTATTAATAACAGTCAGCATGGGTTAGGGGAATAGGCTTGGGGAAATAACTGATGGCATTAAAAAATCCTGTCTGATAAAAGTAGCATGATGATATAATAAGCACAGGCATTTTATTTAGCTCTGAGTTACTTTATTCTGTATTACCTGCTATTTGTCTGAAAGCCTAGCGTGGTACCAACGTGACGCGGCACCCCGCTATCGGATAAGGGGCAGGTCACAGGAAGGTGGTTAGACACGCCGCCTCCTCCCCAGCCACAGAAATTCGACCTTGCTCTCTATTTTGGGCTCCGTTGTGGAAAAGCCGGCGCCCGGCGTCCCGGCGAGGCAGGGGGCACCGTGCCGGGCGCAGGGGCAGTCGCCCCATGGCCCAGCCCGAGCTAGGCAGAGACCGGCAGAAAATAAGGCAGTTCCTGAAAAGTGGTAGTCACCGAAGCAAAAGGGCTTGTTCTGAATTGTAACTGGGGCAATGGCTTCAGTCAAGATCGCTGTTTTTCCCCTCAGAGGTGCTCTGTAGTTCAAAAGCATGCTGCGGGCGGAAGCGAGGATTTGTTAAGGGAAGTTCTGCCTGTTTTGTTATGACGAGTCCATTCTGACATTAAACCCTATTGATCTATTCATAGGGGCTAAAGTCAATATTTAGGCATATCAATAACGGGTCTGACTTTTCAAAATTCTTCATTTGATTTCATTAACCTTAAGTTCTGGTTGTTATTCTGCTTGTCATTGATTACTTGTAAATATACAAAATTGAGGATGGGTTTATGATTCTGACTACAGAAAAATTATTGTCTGTAACATTAGTATAAAGAAATAGAATTTCAAATGCTCCTCATGTTTTTGTATATAACGGTTCTCTCATTTCCCATTTTTTGCCACAAGAAGATGATATTGGTAAAGGATCTGTTCTTTCCTCTGATGAGTTACAACAGTAAATATAGCTGCAGCTGTCTTGATATATTTAAGTATTGTTTACTTTTCCAATGGAAGCAAAGGAATAACATGAATTGAAAAAAAATTGCGTTTACTGCTATGTTAAATTGACTTGCATATTTGTTTTTGTTTTTAGAAACAGTGTCTTAAAACCATCAAACCTCTGATGCTGTCTGAGATCTATTTCCAGCTGTCTCTGCTTGAAGCGTTCTGTCAACTTGAAGCTTTAAAATTGTTCACTTCATGAAAACAGTCAGAGAAACTTTCTGGTCCAGCTAAAATGTCCCTAGATTTCTTTTGTATCTTCACTTCTTCCACTGAGCCCCTGCTTCAAAAACTGCTGTTCAGGAATAATGCTAAAATATCAATTTAAAATGACATCAGTAAGTTTTAAACAAACGCTTCAAGCAAGGAAGAGAGACTGGTTACATTTCTAGCTCAGATACCACAATAAGTGATACGTGCCTTCAGTACGATGGTAAATGACTTCAACTGTTGCTAAAATTAATATTCATCGGCCCATGGACAGCAGAACGGCAGAAACCTGTGCCTGCAGTGGTTTCTGCTGGAGGCGACAGGGCTGAGTGTGTGAGTGAGGGCTCACGCATCCCCGTCCTGTAGACACTGCTGTAAATGACAGACCTGGTGTTAGCAGAGTGGGGTTCTGGCTTAATTACATTTTCTGAATATTTTTGCTAAGTGACCCAGGTAGCAGATTAATTTAGCTGGAACAGGCAACCTGCTTTAGTCATCTAGTGTGATGCCAGGGCAGCAGTAATTTTTAATGTAAAACTGCAAAGTATGTCTTCATTTAAGACATTACCCATACTGAAAGGAAACTTTAAAGCTTATTTTAAATGCACTTTTAATATTGTACACTGAGATAGTAACAGCGTTACATTGGTTTCTGTCACATGAAGGTTTAGCCTGTCCAGACTGTCTCCTTTACCAGTGTTTTTTTTTAACCCCTAATCACTCATTTTCTCAGGAATTCTGTGCTTCCAAAGGAGAGGGCTCACTCTGCTTTTGTTTCCAGCTTCTTTTTTTTTTTTTAAATCTTTTATTCTAATCTAACACTTCCATCGTAACTTGGCAAAATGACTGAAAGGAAAACAATGCCCTCCATTTCCCAGTTTACAGCCTGTCAAAGTGAGGGATTTTTCTGAATAATGAACCCTGGGCTGTTGTTTTTTAATTTTCTGCTCATATACTTATGTATATGAGTTGCTTTCTAATGGCAGGACAAAACTGACTGGTGAAAAACCACAGGAAAATAAAATCTGGAATGAAATATGGAAAATGAACACGTACAGATATTTAATACGATTTTTGGGGTTTTCTGAGCAAGCTGTGGGAGAAATTCCCTTTAAGCAATACATCCTGTAGCAGTAGCTACATGTAATCCCCTGACAGCACACCTTAAAAACTTCTTGAAAACAAGTTTGGAGACATTTAGTGAATTTGTCAATCGTTTTGTCCATCACTACATTCTGGAGGTCTCCATGGCGAACGGTATTGTTTGCATTAGTAGAAAATCAGCCAGAATTTACCCAGGCTGGTTGAAGTTTGTAGTCTACATTTTAGAGGCCAATACCAGATACAGAAATATAGTTTGTATCTTGGATATGAGCTCTGCTTATTAACCTGAAGAACTTTATCCTTTAAACTGACCCAAATCAGATGTGGCATAAATTCCTAATTAAGAAATACCGTTCTATTCCAGGTATTACTTAAATTTGGGCACATGCGTAAAGTTGGATATATATTTAAGTACTATATGAAACAGGGATAAATGTATTGAGTCTACTGCTGAAAACCTGTGAAAGCCTCCCTTTCAGTCACAGAAAATTTGCTCATGGGTTGAGGGCATAAGGTCCACTTCCCCCAGCCCCTCAGTTTCACTGTAAGACCTTTGATATCACTGGAACATCTGCTACAAAGCAAAAGCAGGGTTTTCCTTCCAGACTTTGATTATCAGTGTTGAAGCTAACATGATGCAGAAATTGAAAGATTTTGCTGTCAGTCATGGTCAGACATGAAAGGCTCATGGATGACTATGTCATAGACATATAACATTTAGGTTAGGAAGAAAAAGCACGGGGTTTTCCTTCCAGCCATTCAAGGTGGCCGTATTGATCTCAACAAGCCTTTGGTTAATGTGAAAGAAACAAACTAGAAATAAATATGCAATAAGTCAGATTTTTAAAGGGGTTACAGCCACTTTTGTTGTCCAGAGCGTCAAGGCTTGCATGGATCTTGGGGCTTTTCCTGGCTGAATGGAGATCCTGGGATAATTCCAAAGCCCTTGAAGGAGGCAGTGCTCTGTCAAGGTTGGATGTTCATTCAGGAAAATTTTGCAGCTTGCATAACTGGAGGAGCTTGTCATCTGACACTAACCAGCAGTGATATAAAACAGGGTATAAAATATATACTATATATATGATATATATTAAAATATAAAAAAAGTAGCCTACCTGGAGAAAACTTCCCTATCTGATTCTTAACTGTTTGAAGATGACATAAAAAATACCAGTATAAAATGTTTCTTCACATAACTGCTCACGACCAATGTGATACAGCTACAGAGCATTCAAACATTAATGCCATTTGGCATCATTCAGAAATGGGTATGAAGAGAGGCTTTCTACACACTTGAATGTAGGCTGAGTCATTTTGGGAAGAAGCAGGAAGGTGATGCTTTTTCTGAACTGGCACATTGCCACAGCCCTCTGTTGAACTGGAGGATGTGTTAAGTGAGGTTTTCCACAAATACTGTAAGTAGGTAAAATGAGAGCAAATTTGGCACGGTTGTTTGCTAAAGGTAAGAAATGGGATACTTAAGGCAGTGAGCTGAATGTGCAGTCTCCGTTGGTGCTGTGCTTCATAAGAAAGCTCAAGCAGAATCAAATTTCCACTTTCAGAGAGACTGAAGGAAAGCCTTCCATGTTGGGGAGGAACAGACATTATCTCCAAGTGAGGTCAGTTGCAGGGAAGACCGCACTCCTCCTTTTTAATACTAAGGCTGGCAGAAACTTTTTATAGAAAATTCATGAATGGTCATGTTAAAAAAAACAAATCCAGAATATAAATCAATACCTATAAACAAATAAAATGGGTAGCAGCAGAAACAACAGTGAGGAAAATTCAATTAAAAAAAGAGAAAGAACGAGCCATGAGCCGATGACCTTTTATATGAACTTCAGTATTCAGGTTTTCCACAGACGCCATCTAACTCATGCAAATATGTTATGCCAAAAGCATTTTAGAAGAATAAATAAATAAATACCATATGGAGACTGGATTGGTCATCATGCCAGAACTAACCTTTGAACCAAACTATGATTCTAAATATGGGGAAGAAGGAGGAAAAAAAAAGAAAGAGAAGAAAAGATCTTTTGTTTTCTTTATGGAAAGGAGACAGCTCATTGCTCCTGGCAGTCCCAGGGAGAGTTTGCTGTTCTGGGACACCTTGTCATTGTGGTGTTGTTGCTGGGCTCCTGCTCTTTGTCATATTCCATTGCAGACTGGGATTTAACTTGACAGCAGCAAAGGGTTTCTCTGAAATGGATTCAACTGGTTAGCATTGCATCCACCCACCCACATGCAAAAAGTCCCAAAGTGTCAGCAGTCACTGATAATTTTCTGAAAAAACATGAACTCCTTGACTCCTGCAGGAACCATGACAAAAAAATGAAGCTTTAGCAATGACTCAGTCATTGAAACTATGCCTTTTCAGTGGCTATTTTATTCTTTTTTCCTCCCCAGTCTGAAAAAAAGAAAAATATTCAAACATGTTTTCTTCTCTAAAATGGAATGGAAATCAGATCTTTTCCGCATTTGAGTATTCACATGCATCATGTTTAGGCAACTGTCTCCTTTTGACAAGAGAACTAGGTAACTAAACATAACCCATCACTCTCTACTGGGATATGCCATCTGAAACTTTGTGTATGATAGAAAGATGGATGTGTCTTCTCGCTTGCCACAATAGGATTTTGACTAATATGCCTAACACCACAGTTGAACCCCTGATGTAAACCATTGCAACCACAAGAATTCCCAGTGACACTGATATTTATATTTTAATATCAGTGCACTTTATGTGAGTGTCAGGTTCCATGTAAGTTGATCCAGTTGCTGATCACATTGTGGATGTAATGTGAAACCTAACTTTGCACATAATATGATAAAAGTAATGTGAATCTGTTCCCCAGCTTTGTGGTCAGGAATTGGGGAGAAGCTGGATTCCCTATTTCTTTGCCAGAGTGAGCACTAGTGGGTAATAAAAAATAAAAACTTACCTCCTGATCCAATAGAAGTCCTAAGTCAGGTGCTTGTGATCACCAAAGAAAGTGTGCAAATCATATATATGTGTATGTACATGTATACACACACTCATATATGTATGTGTGTCATATATATCTAACATACATATATGTTAATTTTTTGTATATGCATGTACATGTATGTATGAATATTATATGCATATGTATGTTAGTAGAGGAAATTTGTTCTATACTCCTGCTGAGTATGAGTATGAGAGAGAAAATCTCTCCTGCTGTGACTGATATGTCTGTGTGGCCTAAAACCAGCTGAGTAAAGACATAAGAGGTATGCAGAGAAGAGGGAGTTGGACTGTGAGAGAGAAACAAGGAGGGTGCCTGGGGACCTTCAGACAAATCAATGATTTCAAGAGACGTAGCTTCACAGTGTGTATTAAAATTAAACCAAGCGAAGGAGTTGACTGAGGGAGGGGGAACTGGTAATGCTTATAAAATACAATGAACTCATTTAAAGTGTTTGGGGATATAAGAGGGGACTGACTCCAAACCAAACAAAATTTTGTCTCCTTGTTTGGCAGTTATTAATTTCTAATATTATTAACTTTTGCTAACTGTTAGGATGAGCAAGGCATACGTCCTCCTTCTTGGTTATGTTTATTTAAATAGGTCGTGGAGAATAAAAGTTGCTGGGATCTGTTGTCATATTCTAATGGCCACCCATGAAGTTATATATCCACGTCAATATCCATGTTACATATCCAGTCAAAATCCATGAAGTCTCACTCATTTACAACACTCACTTAAGCAACAAACCAAACTGAGGGGAGGGGTGGAATTCTTGCAATTCTCATGATTTTTTCCTTGGTCAAACTTTGAACATTTTGAATTCAATCGATGCTTGTCTGTTGCTAGTTCAAGTTAATCTAAATTGTATTGAAGCAGAAGTGGCATTATATGGAATTTGGCTCAGGTGTTTGATAGTTCTATACATTGTTACATGTGTGATATTCCTGGAATATTATTTAATTCTTGCACAGCCTGAGAAAACAGTCCAGCTGCTTCCAAACTCTGCTATTTTCATAAATATGATCAACTGCAATGAGACTGATATTCTACTGGTGATGGGCTTCTGTCCACACGGTGTTCCTGTTGCATTCCAAAATACAATTTCCTTTATAATCGTTTATAAAGGGTTAATAAATGCTTACTATAGGTGAAATGGAGGCATGAACATGGAGTAACTTGTGGTATAGAAGGTTATAAGCACATCAGTAGAAGGTGTATTGCACGGTTTTTAATAATGGTTAGTAACCTATAGACTGACTGGATTTTATAATGATTGATTATTTATTACAACATCTGTTAATCTTTTATTGTTATTAATCATTTATTAACTTTCCATTTGCTATTTATACAGAGAAACTTGATATAAAATTGTGTATAAAATGACAATAAAGAAACCAAAGTAAATGCAGATCATTAAAATCTGACTTATGTATGAAAAGATTGAGTTTTAATGGTTAATTTTTTGTGCCTCCGTCCTTCTATATCATATCCATAGGTCTGATTATTTTTGACTCATGCAAATACTTATGACCTGTAAAAACATATTTCAGTCTGTAAAGTTAACAAACTTAGATTTTCTCCAGCATTTGTTTAGGAACCCAATTTTATCAAGGAATTCATTAACTCTCTACAGGGACAAAAAAACTTGAGCAAAAATCTGGTCTTGGTCCTTTCATTTTAGGTACTAGAAGGAATATCTCATGAGTCTGAGCAAAAATTTGGGGGATATTTTTGATTAGTATTCCAAGAGGAGGTGCATAGCATGAGTACAAGCTGAAGCTGGGTCTGGGTTAATGGGAAGCTGCTCCACAATCCTTTTTTATTACACAAAAACATTTGTTAAGAAGGACATCTAGTGGGTCATCTGGTTCAGCAGCCACAGCATGGTTATTTGTGTTGGTAGATAGATACCAGGGCTGAAGGGGAGAAGTGTGGGAGGGCAAAGGCTTAGGGTAGAGGCTGCACTGAGCCCTGCACAGCTCGGTGGTCACTGTGTCACTCACCCAAGTCCCTCGTTGCTTCAGCACGTCCCCTCGTGCTCTACATGAGATACCAAACAAAGCTTCATCCTGGTTTTCCACAGCATCCTTGCGACTTTACCAATGGCCTGTTTCAGTGGTTAGTATTGAACCTTCTTCTAACCCAAGGAAATTCCCAGAGACCAAATCAGCTGAACCAGCTATTTCCTGTAATAGCAGGAAAAGCAGCAATTGTAGGTTGCATTTGATAGGCAGAATCCCACCACAACCACCACTATTTTAACTGTGAGACAGAGGGCCTGGCCTCAGAAACATATATAGAGTCTTTTATTTTCCTTTCCACTCTAAGTTCCAGTCACATATGAAGCCAATGGTACCATTTTGCTGCATCAAGAAAAAAGACTAATGTTGCCTCTAAAAAGATGAAAACAGTGCCTCCAACATCCTGCTTGCCTATTCATAAAACAGATAGCTCAAACCTGTGGTGTTCTTAAACCAGTGCTACTTTCTTTGACCAGAAAGGAGTTAATACTTTCAACACAGAGCTCTTTCATGGTAGTAGATGTATCCCTCTGTAAAGCTTGATCCACCAAGTAGTCTGTGAGGTACAGAGTGCCCTTAGCACTCTTCATATGGTTTATGCCTGATTGTAGCCTAAACTCTGCAAAGTTGTGCCCTAATGTAAGGGAGAGTATGGCCCACAGGCTCAGAGAATAAACAAGTAACTTGATGAAAAAATTGTGGCAAAAGAGGTGGCTACTTGAAAGAGGTGAGTCTGACATCTTAACAGATAAACAAAACCCCACCGCTTCCATCCTCTTACTAGGACTATAATTCAGTTGCTTGGGCCTCAGGAGCAGTCCGCCCGGATCTCCCTCTCTGCTGCCCCATCATGTCTCATTCGCTTCTGCGTTGTGTCATCACTCTCATGAAGAGAACAGGCAACTTGGAGAATTTCCTTTGCTGCTACCTGATACACCATCATTCACCTCTTATCATTTTAGCAAAGCAGTTACGCTGCTGTCAGAGGTAATGGAGACTGTGCCACTAAGAAAATTGGCTGTAATTTATTTATCAATTGTTTCTACATACCACAAAAGAGACCATCTACTTTATGGCTGGGTCTAAGGTATCTGAGAGCCCTTGAAGTTCATGGTTTTCCGGTATTCTAAGTTCTGCTTATGGCTTTTCCTGTATATGACACACAACACCACCCCTGTGGTCTTGAAGGCCGATTTCTTCTTTGCTTTCTTTAGTCACAAATCATTCTGAGGCATCCCTTAAGTGCATTTGTATTGTTAAGTGCACCGGCCTGATTTGGTGTTAATTCAATTTGAGTGCCCTTAATATCTTGTGGGGGTGAGGCAATGCATGCAAGCTGTACCTTGTAAAAACAGGTTCCAGGTCTGCCTGAGAGTGAAGCACCTTTCCCACAGCAATTTACCAAAGTTGCTGATAAAATTTTCATAAGGAAACCTTTTTAGCCTGACCCTATTGTGTTATTCTACCATTAAGACTCGGGGAACTGAGACTGTCTTCTGGTGACAGTTTATCACATTCTCCATTATTTCGGTATATACACAGCCTACTGATGGGTCACAGTTTACCTCCCCTCCTCTTACAGTATGGAAACAGCTCTCAGAGCCAGAACCAGGAGGCCTGAGTCCGCCAGTTTCAGGGTACACGTGTCAATATAACGGAGGTGAGCTCTAGGTAAACCAATCACCTCTAACCCTCAAATGATAGGAGATGAGGCATTTTAGTGCATTTGGGGCCAAAAGGGGAGAGGGAAGAGGAGAAATAAGCCACAGGAATAAAAAGTTAGCCCTATGAAACATGAGGGAGAAACCAAATATCAAATTTTGATTAAAGAAAAGGTATTTGACTAGTAAGATGAAAAGTCATTTTTTAAGTAATTAGGATAAGCAAATACTATCATCTTCATGCACATGGGGACTAATTTTGCTCTCAGCTGAACCACTGTAAATCCTAAACAACTCCAGCATTAACTGAAAAAGTTTATCTTATAAAGATGCACTCACTCAAGTCAGTGTACGATACCAAGCAAAACAAATGCTTGCCTGGCTGGCAGGCTGCCTCCCTCACTACTGTCACCTGCCGATTTTGGAGTGTGAGGAGCTGCAGCAAAAGGGTCAGGCTGGAGGGCTCAGCTACTATACGTGTGAAGTTTCAGCATGTGTATGTTGTATCATGAATTATAAACACATTTTTTTCCAACTATGTTACAGAAACTGTAGTCAAATTATTTACTGAAAGGGTGCCATCTGGACACATCTCTTCTGAATCCCAGCCTAGGATTTTGAGGCAAAACAAGAAGACTGAGCCCTCCATAAAGGAAAAGAAGAAAGGTGGAGAGAAAAGGATAAAGGGAGAGAGGTAGAGAGAAAAAGTGAAAGAGAAAAAGGAGAGAAAGAAAGAGAGAGAAAAAGAGAATGAGCACAAGAGTGAAAGAAAGAGAAAGAAAGAGAGAGAACAAAAGAACGAAAGAAGAGAAAGAGGAAGGAGGGGAAGAAGGAGGGAGGGAAGGAGTGAAGGCAGGAAGGCAAGCAGGCAGAAAGACAAAAGAAATAGAAGCAGGAAGGGAGAGAAGAGAATGAAGCTGCGTCAGGGTTTTACCCTGACTTCAACACGGCTGAAACCGAAGTCTGGGACCTTGGCCAGTGCAGCCTGGCTGCTCAGCCCCGGCACCTGGGCGCAGAGACCCAGCGCTGTGGCCGTGGGGAGATGCTCAGGCAGCACAGCAGATCCGCCCGCTGCCCTCCCGCCGGCCGGGCTCCGCTGCCGGCGGCTGCCGGGCCCCCAGCCCGCAGAAGGCGGTGGGAGCGCTGCCTTTGACTGCAGTGAGCGCTGGATCAGACCCCAGGTGAAAAGCAGTAACTTTGCTTCTGGTCAGGCCAAGCTGATGAATAAATCAGAGCTTTGCATGTGTGGTGGAGTCAGGGTGGGTTGCGAGTGTCTTTTGCAGAGGCATTTTACAGTCCAAGTGTCTGTGACCAAGGCAATCTGATTAATTATTGGATAAAGCCTGAGGCAAGCACAGAATTACGGATAGCAGCCGGAGAGCTGAGTTACAGAGGAATTTATAATAACTTTGACTATCAGCCTCTTGATCTTCCGGGGTAGTCAAGGAAGATGGAGTTGAGGAAATTCTTTCTGCATGTTTTCAATAGGGGAAGAAAAAGAGGCAGCAAATACTTACAGCTTTTTCTCTCTCTGGCACTCAGTACTATGCTTTAAAACTGTGCTCTACTTCCAATTATTTTCAAAGAAGCATATAAGTTCTCAGGGAAGAGAACTGAGTGGGTTTAATATTTTGTCCATCCCCTCCACCAGATCCTGAAGCATGAAGGTTGGCTGGAGTTTTGCTGCTCACACTTCCCTGCCGTGTCTAAACGAGGCAAAGCTGCCATGGGCAGGGTGCCGGGTTTCTGCGGCCCATCCTGCTGTGTCTCCGTGCCACACTGCGGTCCGTAACAGGGCAAGGCCCCGTGGCCATCCGAGCAAAGTGCTTGCAAACTCGACTAGACCCCAGCTGTTTTGCCCTTGTCTGGGTCTGTTTTGGCACTCAGAAGTACCCAGAGTCTCTTCACTCCTTCTCCTGAGCTCTGCCTAACTCAGTGCCATAAATTTTGGAGGGAGAGAGCTGTTGTTGGACCTGGTTTTGGTATTTGAGATGCGGGGTGAGAGTGTGTGTGTGTGTGCGTGCGTGCGTGCGTGTGTGTGTGTTTAAGGTGGCCACAGAGTGTTAGTGATTTCAGGAAGAGGAGCTCACCAGGATGTTCCAGGTGACCTCCTGCCGACTATATGTCTTTAATCTCCAGTGAGCTGCAGCAGCTGGAAGGAAAGGCGGTGGAAAGGTAAAGTGTTTGGGTGATGTCCCACAGCCCTGTGAGGTCAACTCGTGCAGCATGTGGCCCTTCAGGGTGTACATGTGAATCCCACAATGGCACCTACAGCCGCTGCTCCTGGAGTGATGGGTGGGTGTGCTAGGAGGCCCCTCCTGACATACCAGTGGTGGGTCAGGAAAAGGCATGCAGGGAAGGTAATTTTGCTGGAAGGGCTCCCAGATGAGAGAGGGAGCAGCACCCTCCATGCAGTAGAGAAACTTGGGCAGGGGGAACCACGTTCTCAGGCTGGAAAGGCAATTTTAGGGAATCAGAAATTTCTAGTTATTGCAATAGGCTCTGTGTCCTTTTAAAAGTTAATGGGTGAAGGTTATTAACAGCGAACTTGAGGGGAGGAAAGGCTGTGTTGGCAGGATTTGTGCTATCCTTGAAGCAGCAGAGAGGGAACGCTATGTGAGAGGTGGGACATGGCACCGCACTCGGGAGCCTTCCAGCATTGTTTTCCTTCCATCTAAGGATAAGTAAATGCCTCTGTGTGTGGTGCTTTGCGAGAGAAAACTCCAGCTGAATCAGGGAAATAGTCTCTGACTTCCTAATCCAGGGAGAAATGGAAATGCTCTTCTCTCTCCCTTCCCCTTCATTAGCTCTCATCATGTTTACCTGCGAAGAAGTGGTTTCAGTATGACTGCTATCTTTGTAGGTTTTTCTATAAACACTTCAAGCCCTGTTGTATAACTTAGATGGAAGCTAAATAAGCATTCAAATGAAACAAAAAACCTCAGGAGGTCTTGCTGCCAGGACATAAACTGTGTAGTCAGGAGAAAAATAGCCCAAGTAAGAAGCTATGGGCCATGCCTCACGCTAACAGACACAGGTGTTTCCCCTGACTATTTTGAAATGAGGCCTGAGCCAAGCCCTATCCACATGGCTTCAAGTGGGAGTGCGTCTTTTTGCTCAAGATGCTAAAATATTTGAGTGATTTGCACACTTCTGAACCTCCTCTGCACTTCCACCGTTAATCATACTCAACCCACAACAATGTCACTCTCTTTGTGCGCCATGATGAAAGTGTCCATGTATCATATATTCAAATTACACTGTGTGCTTGAGGGAGCTCATGATCCCCTGCAAACTTCTGTGGCAGCACGGCTTGCCGGCTCCGCACGCTACCTGTGAACCATCTATTGTGTATGTGACGGCAAGCTTGAATCCCTGCCTGGGATTATCTGAAAACTCTGGAACTTGCCAGCAGGAAAATTTACAGCTAAACAATTACATTGTTGAAACTCTGACAAATCCACCCCAGTTTATGACTTTGAAAATAGGGCTAGGTGTGAGCAACTGAATATATTATACACTGTAGCGTGGCCTCCTGGGGGCTGCAATATAGAATCTGTTTACTTTGACTGACACTTTTCATTTTTCTTTTCTTCCAGACATTATTGGTGCAAATGATATTTCTGCTCAATATGGATTTGTTCCTCAAAAAACTGTTTAGATATTTGGATAAACATCTTCTAAACAAGTTCTTTTTATGATTATGATGATGATTTTTGGAAGCAATTCAGCAATAATGCAAAAAAAGTAAAAGCAAACAGACATGTTATATTAGTACATCACCTTGCATGGAGGTGGGATTTCTAAAACTTCTCTGCAATGTAAAATAGTTTTGAAAACTCCACATCAGGACACAAAAGAGAACTGATTTTTTCCCCGTCATTCTTCTGTAAGCAGAAGTTTAAACCCTCCAAAATAAAGATATGACTTCTTGTCAAGGGTGAAATAAATCTCACTCAAGCACAGAATGGCATTCATTCTACTCAGAGCCCATAAGCAGGCAGCAGCATTCTTACAAAATAAGCTATACAGAAAAGGGAAGATTTGTTGTTAAAGCCAATGGCAGTACTTCCCATCAGAATCAGCACTGGGTGATGCAAAGTGGCAGCGTGTTTTTCCTGCTATGTTTGTACCAGAAATTGGAAATTAAGTGTAACTCCCTAGTTCCTTCCAATATTTCAGCATCTCAGATGCTGAATGCAAGGACAGACAGCAATGCCTCATGACCATGTTGTGCACTGGTGTGCTAGCTAAAGGAGTGGTATTTTTCTAGTTCTGTGGGAGAAAAAGTAGAGGAGCAATGTTTCTTTTCCAAAGCTTTCCCTGAATGGCAAATAAATCATTCTTCATCTCACCCAGGCAGGACCAAAGAATAGTTTTTAGATAGAGATGGCTGAGAGAAGGGAGTTTTATCAGTGTGTGCTTGGGTCGTAAAACACAATGGTGTATCTTTTTTAATATAATTTTGTGAACAGGCAGAAATTATATTTTGGTCTGATGCAAGTATCTTTCATCTACCTCAACCCTGTCACTTTTATTTCTGGATGTTGGGAGTATCCCAAATGGTCTCTGTTTCTTTGTGTGTCTTTCTGCAGTTTCTTTCCTTTGGCAGCCAGTGCTAACATTTCTTCCAGAGAGTGAAAGCTGCTTACGGGTTTGATGTGTCTTGCCCTGCACTCAGGGTGGATACCATGCTTTCTAGAGATCTTTAAGAAGAAAATTCCTCCTGGTTCAAGCTAAGGAAGGCTAATTTCAGTGTTGAATTCTTGCAGGATGTGAGAAATGCAGAAGAGCTGCTGAAGTAACTTCAAAGCTTATGCTCAGAGGGCTAATGAAGTCTCACAATAAACTCCAATTTCTCTAGTTCCCTCATGACTACTGATAATGGTCCTTGCTGTGTAGCACAAGGGGAAATAGAAAGAGTGCGCAGGGAAAGTGGGGCACCCTCTAGTCACTGCAGGAGCTGCTGTGCCTCTTTCTGAAGAAACTTAGAGGTGATCTTAGAGAAGTCTGTACGAGTACGTTTTACCCTATTTCTGGACTAAGGGAGGTTTCCACTCCTTGTGTTATTCTGCGTGGAACTCCTCCTGTCAGGAGGAAATCCCAAGAAATTAAATTAAGGCAGCATTCATACAAATACAGCACATGCAAAACCTCACATTTCTTTATCCCCCTGGATTCATGTTGTTTATTTATGTTTAATGATGTAAAATGTGACTAGAAGTTCAGGCAATAGATTGCACCTTATAAACAAAAATAAATAATCATGCCATGCGCATATCACATTTTCACCCTTATTAGAGACCATAAAATCCTGGGAGGAGAGAATAAGGGGTAAGTCACTCAATGATCTTTTCATGCAGCGTCTTCAACATATTTACTGCCACGTGAGAATTTTCAGGGCTGGTCATGCATTCAGAGCTGTCCCTACCAATGATCAGTGTGAGCTAAATCTGGCTGACTCTTTGCTGAGGACTGAAAAGAAAAAGACACTAAGCAGTTTCTGTGGCAGTAGTAGCTTCCTATTTTGGCTTAAAGCTTGAGTAAACTAAAACAAAGGCTTGCCAGTAAAGGACGATTTCACCTAAAAATATTCTGCTGCCTCAGCAGGAACTCTGCACTCCAAGCACCTTTGTAAGCAGCACTGATAATTTACTTCATAGTGGAAAGAAAGGTAAAGTTGTAGGGGAACTGAGTAAACTTGCCTGGTTGACAGAGGTATATAGTTCACTGGTTGATCCTGGTAGTCATTTACTTAGTGTTTTCCCTGAAATTTTCAGGTTGGGAAAAAGTGAAGGTACTCACCTTTTATAATCTATTGTCACCTCTCTGGATTTCCTAACATTTCTTTTGCCAAATTCAAGAGGTAGGAAAAACGAAAATGGAACCGGGAAGTCTACATAGATATTTTTAACACAGACTTTTTTTTATATGTCCCACAGCACACAGAAGCTCAGGCATCATGAACGATTAGAGTCAGAGAGAGGCCCAGTCATCACTGTCCAGTGGTTCTGAATTTTGTATATGTAATTTATGGCAACGGTAGTAGACAAGGTGTGGTGATTTGCTGAAGGTGTCTGTGAATAGTGTCTTGTTCTAAGTGTAATCCTGAGCAAGAGGCTATGGAGAATCTACCTAAGACCTAGACAGTATTTAAAACCTGCCATTCACCCCTGAAAGCCCCTCCTTGCTTTGACATCCTGTGTCAGCTCCTTAAATCAAACTCCTCAGATTCAGGAATGAAGTAAATAAATTATGAGCTTTATTGATTGTGTCTGCTGCGTGAACGTTCTTTAGCATTGACTAGCCGTCCAAACCGTTGTCCCAACATGGATCAGGCTCCCCATAAAACCTGAAATGGCTGCTCAGGAGGGAACAGAAATGTTTTCTTTGGTTGATCCAAGGTTCTGTCAGGGAAGGTTTTGATCTCTGGGACTTTACAACATCCATATGGTCAGGAATGAATTAGCTGGCTTCTTTCAGTGGGATACGGGACCAGAGTTTTAGATTGGACAAAAGCCCACTGTGATATAGTCTCTTCTCTCTTTTTTTAATGAATATCAGTGAATTTCTTATGATGTTTGGAACCAAGGACCCAATTTGTCTCTCACTTAGTCTGTTCTCCCATCTGTATAACGCTGTTGACTTCAGCTGAATTACTGGCATAAGCATACCTCAGGCTTGTGTTCCAGCTAATGGAGGTAGTGCTGGTGCTGGCTCGTTTGGGTTATTGGCCAGGGGGAGAGGTGGCGGGGGGGGGTTGTTTTTGCTTTTACTTTAAAGCAAAGAGGTGTGGTAAATCACAGGCATCTTTCTTGGGATGGAGATAATAAATCACTCTTCCCAGGTGAAATCTTTTATTTATGCGTTGGGATTCCATTTCATTGAAGAAAGGTATGTTCTTTTGGCTTCAGCCAATCTGCACTTTAGCAAGTGGTTCAGATCAAGCTGACACTTGTTAGTGAGCATGCTGAATGCTTTGCTCTCAGGCACTTCACTGGGCTGCCACCATCCTCCCGTCTTCACAGATGTTTGTTCTCCTCAGGTTTCATCTGGAAGCAAAATCACTGCTTGCTCCTCATGTCAGTGGGAAGTCAACTGCAAAGGGCAGCTTGATTTTAGAGACAATGGATCATTCCTGTCTGTAAAAAACAAATAGAAGGGGAGATGAAATAATATACTCACAGATCAGCTTGAGCTTTCTTCTGGTCTGAAAGTGACCAAGCAAACCTCTTACTACCTTTTATTAGGTGTTGAGTCCTGTCATTGTGCTCACTGTTGCACAAGTAGCAACAGCTCCAAGGACAGTATTGGCAAAATGAAAGGACATTAGACAGACAATAATTATTTAATTGCAAAGCACCTACTGTTGTGGCAAGTTGTTGCTTATTTGCTCTCCCGCCCCAAAAATCTTGAATAAACAACCTGATTACACAGACAAGCATATAAATTCTAAGGCCTGTCAGGAAGTATTTTAGGTTAACCCCCCCACACACACCATTCTTAAATAGTCTTTGCACTGCATCTCACCTAACTAGATTCATGCACTTGTGTACCACCCTGAGCAAGTGCAGTTCAGAGGCATGAGCCTGCAACTGAGAAAGTCGTGCTCTGGGGAAGAAGGAAGAAATGCCAGAAACTCACCTGAAGAGTCTCTTGGGTAAATCTAGGTTTAGCTGAGTCCAGAATGAGGTGTAACTTCACAGCTGGCCAGACCACAGGTGTTTGTCAGGGAAACAAATGTTTTCACTTTTGCCACATACTCCACAAGCAAAAGAGAGGCAGCAGACATGCAGATTTGCTTTGTAACCTAGCATATACAGTGGAAAGGAACTGTAGATAATGGAGGCTGCATCTTGCAAGGACCTGATTATTTTCTTATTTTGCTTTACTGCGTGTCTGTCATGGGGTCCTTCCTACACTAAGTAGGGGAGGCCGCTTGCTGTTTCCAAAATGTAAATTTTGGCATCACAGTCAAAAATGGAATGCCTGCAGAAAGGAAACATGCACTGAGTAGCATGAGTTAGTGTGTGCTGGAGTTTGAAGGCTCAAGTCATATTTAAACACAAAGAGGGACTGTGCAAAATGAATGACCTGGAAAACTGACCCTTCCATTTAAGCAGTTACACATGGCTAACAAACAATGAAGGAAAAAAGCCCCCCTTAAAAAAACAGGTTCTTTTCATTTAACATTGTAATAATCATAAAAAGGAAATCACTGCAAAGTCAAGGATAATATGTGTGTTTCTTCCTGTCCATGTGTATTTTACTGTATTTCAATATCTCCAGTGTCTGTCTAATAAGCTAAATGTTTTAAGACATTAATATACCTACAAAATTTATATAAAACAATAACTCCTGAAACCTCTTCCAAATTAACTGTCCCTGTCCTCTGCCATGAGAGGGAAAATAGCTAGGCTGTGCTGGAATGAAGACGGAGCAAGTTCCCCAGCCCAGAGGAGGCACCTGTGGGAGGTGCTTGTCCGTGGACCGTTTCCCCAGCAAAGTCACAGGTGAGCTGGCTGACTGTGTCCGCAGTGGTGCTGACCAAGGCTTGCGTTCATGGGAGCCTCGTTAAGTATTAGGAAGCTGAGCAATACCAAGCACACTGTGGAGACAGCTGCAAACTGATCTGAGGACTTGCTAGGAATGGAGGAAAAGGACTCACCCGTTTTCATGGCCATCAGTAACCCGCTTCTGTGAGATAGCTCTAGGGAAAATGGGACAGTCCACGATCTTTGGGAAAGGCTGCTGATGGTCATCTCTGTGGGCCAATGTGTGCAAGAATATCTTTATACATGCAAAAACAGTCTATGCAAAAGGATTCTAGGGAAGTTTCGATCTTGGTAATAAATTGTCATGCTACATGGAGGGCATTTCTTTTTTTCTGCAGAATATTATTATAATTGCAAAAGGTCCTTCACTACTTTCCCAATGCCACTGCAGTATATAAATTATTTACTAGTGGCTCTTTATTCTTATCCTCCTAGCTATCTTCAGACTGACAACTTTCAGTTGAGATCAGTGGAGATCTGGCACTGGAATAGGTGGAAAATATTGCAAGTGGGAGTCTATCAACTAGAAAAAGAAAATGTGTGTTGTGATTAAACCAGTGAGAGGTCAGTTCCTCTGAATCTTGACATTTGGAGTTTTGTTCATGCTTTACCATTAATAGGAATGGCTGTCTATATGACTATGTTGATAGCAGTATTATTTAAGAAAGAATTTTTATTACCAAATATAAATATAGCATGTGTTTATTTTTTTAATTACGTGTAACATTTAGTAAAGTGATACATTGTTAAGAAAGGTCATTGATTGTTCCCAGGATGTGGCAGTAAAATATTTACTATGTACTAAAATTAAAACTAGTTTTAGAGCAGTGTTGTGTGGGATAATGCAAAACAAAAAAGGTGCCAAAATTAACAATAAATAAATGAATAGAAAAAAGAAGAAAAATGATGTCCTTATATCTGATGATAGCCTGTCTGGATTCAGAATTAGAGATGCAAACAGTTTTTATGAGGCTGTACTTGTCTTTGTAAGAGAAGAACACACTGGTAGCATGCAAGACATTTTTAAGGTTTTCATGACTTGATGAGAAAAAGGATTGCTGAGGTTAGGGACCAACTAATTTAGTGAGTGCCAGCTCCAACGAAAAATCATTGCTCCTAAGTTGCTTGCACGGTTTTGGAAATGCCATATTAACTCTTCAAGACCCTTCCACAAAAAGTTGAAATAGATTTTTTTCCCCAGATAAGTAACATCTGTCTTCTTCAAAAAGTCAGCTTCCAGTAACTCCCCCATCCTCCTTATCACCTGAAAGTCCTGATCCTGCAACCAAAGAGGTTGTACCATCTCAGCAGAATGTGTGACCACTACCATGAATTTGATGGTCTGAAGAAAAATTTTATGATATCAAAATGTCTCATAAAAAGCTAAGTTTCATAAATAAATATGATGATGACTCTACAATACTTATAACAATATCATTCTAAACAACTTCCTAGCAAATGGGTGCTGAAAGCCCTTAAACAGCCATACCCAGTTTAGTAAATGTCTGATGAAAACAGAAATATTCATTTAGATTTCCTTTTTTCACCTGCATTTTTAACTTGTATGGTAGGTTCAGTGATTTTTTGTTAAATATATGGGAGATCACAGTTTAAATAGCATGTTTCATTGATCAGCTTCTTTTCTGTTCTTGAGCTGATGAGACCCTTGTAGCAAGTACAGCATTTGCTTACATGGACAGTGGGTATTAGGAAATGTACCTTTTGCTATTTAACATAACCAAGCAGCTGGAAACAAGGAGAAAAAGCAGTTCCATGTGATCAGCCCGTTAGCTGCAGATCATGTGGATTGCACCTGCCAACTTGCAGAAAAAAATCTACCTTGTGAAGAGCAGCAGAAGGCTAGGGCAGAGGCTACAGAGTAGCCCACAGTGCAAGAACATAAGTGATGTTTAAAATACAGAATGGTACAGTGACAACAAATTGTCTGTTTCTATCTACCCTTTCCTTAAAAAAAAAGCGGTAGGTTTCTCAAAGAAACTGAGAAGTGATGAAAGAAAATACTCTTATTTGGTGGAGGTTCTGATGACAGTATTATATTGTCAACTTCCTTTTCAGTTATTATTATTCTCTGCTCCAGTTTGTTTTGTTTGTTTTTTCTTCCCAGAAATGAAGACTTTGGGAAAATTTGCCCCATATTCACAGACTATGCTGTTGGCATGGGAGTCCCAGAGAGACCTTTGGGGGACCAGAGGCAGCCGACGCGGTGGCCACCCAGGGCCCCAGCAGACCCCTGGGACTGGCCCAGGATGCACAGAGCATGGTGGCATGTGGGGAGGAGTGGGGCTGGGGCGGGGGGAGTTCAGGGCTGTGCATGGGGCTGGAGAAAATAGCCTATTGCAGGATTTGTTCCTATTTGGGGGGAGAGGGGGATTCTTATTTCCCCTCTCTGAAGTATGAAAGTAGCCTTAAATTCAACACTACCTGATGGCCAATGCAGTGTATCACTGAGATTAAGAGCATAATGACCTCTATTAAAGCATTAGACATCATAGGGAAAATGAGAAGATCCACCTGTACTAGGCAGGCAAAACCAAATGTGTCCTATAAATCCTAATACTCTGGAGCAAAAATGAATAACTGAAAGAGGATTAGGAATAAACCTCACTGGAGGTCAGGTTATTCTAGGCTAGCGTTACGTGGTTATTACAACTTGTTCTGAGCATAGGTGTTCACTGCGGTTTGTATGGGATGGTAGATGTTTCACCAGCACAATCAATGTTCCCCCTTTCTGCACCTGTATTGACCCTATTTATGGGCTCCTAGGATTCCCACAGTGAATTTTGGTCTCACACTAAAGGAAAGCCCTTTCCTATCTCTAATGCTGTTTGTTTTATTCCTCCATACTTTTTCATCCTCTTCATCAGATATGTCTTATCCCTGGAAATCATACAAGTATTTCTGTGGATCAAATATTATGCCTTAAGAACTGATGGGGTTTCATGAAATGGTGAATGGTTTGTGAAAAATTCATAGAGGGACAGTATTTCTGCATTTTCCATGAAGCCTGCTGTGCTGTGCAATTAAAGCATGCAAAAAGGTGTTCCTTGAAAATGGTTGCATGTAAAACTAAAACTATTTTCTTGTATGGCAAACAAATTAATATAGTCTGTAAATTCATTGTACACTCTCAGTTCGTGACCCTTGGGCTGAAGACACTCATGGTAAGTTGGAGGGAACAGGAAGAGTGTCAATGGCTATTCAGATGTGATGGGGAACTTTGTAAAAAATATTGGCAGACGTCTGATTCAGGCCTGCAGCCCAGTCTCCTTCCCATATTCAAGACGGCCGAGGCCGTCCCAGTAGTCAGCTCCCAGGGTCTGGCGCCACTGACAGATTCTTTCCTTCCCCAGTTGTGGAGTGAGTGATGCTCCCCTAGCATATAAAATATCACACCAGCTCTGGAGAGGACATCATCCTCGCTTCTGAAGCAGCCACCAGCTCCATCCAGAAGCTCTTGATCACTGTAAAGGGTTCAGAAATCACCTTAAGGTGATCCTGCCCCACAAAACCCTCCCCAGAGATGAGTCCAGTAGCTGTAACCTCTTCAGCTCTCAAGCTCTCACCTTCCCCTCATCCCAGGCCATGTCCCACCCTTTTTCTCTCTGTCCTTTCTGTAGGATTTGACGTGGAGGTACCTGCCTCCTGGGATGGTCAGCCCTGCGCAGCCTCAAATCAGCAACATTTCCCTCTTGTGCTGCATGATGCAGCACCATGAAGTGCCATTTGCATCTGTGGGGCAAGGAAAATAAGAGGGGGATAAGAAACTCTGGACCTCCAGGCCTCTCCAAGGAGTGCTGGGTAGAGACAACCAAAACACTGTAAAAATAATGTGCAAATCCACTTTATTAGAGTCAAGCACACAAATCTTTTCTGGTTGTCAAGTGCATGCAGACAGTTCTGGTCTGATGGAAAGAGTCTTCTGGCAAGGCTGAGCCCTGAAAGGCAACTCGCTTAACGGTGCTCCAGGGATCGCCCACTCATTTGGGAGACTTCAAAAAATAAACAACAACAGTCCAAAACAAGAGAGGACATGTACCTACAGGTCAGACCTCTTAAATGGGGTCAGCTCAGATTAGGCGTAACTCTCTCACAAGACATGAAGAAACCACCCCCTCTGCTTGCTGCTGACAGGTCCAGCTGGAATCCCTCAGTGTCCGCTCAGATTAAACACAGATAGACTATGGCCCGAGGCAGGCTACTCAGGCAAAGATAGGAAATGTATACATATGCCAAATTTTGACTCTTGAAGGCACCTGAGAAACAAAGTACACTGGTAACACCAGTCTGCATTCACAGAAATTGGGTAAACAAGGAGAAGGGGCAATCCCAGGCACAAACCCCGACTCCGGGCTGTCCCTTGGTGAGCTTTTCTTTTTTTTAGGAGCCTTCTATGACCCCACTGTAAGGAAGTAGACAAAGCATCTCATCTTACAGGTGGTGAAAACAAGATTAAAAAACCCTTCAAATCAGAGCAGAGACTTCTGAGGTCCCCCATTGCCCGATGAGGCCTGTGTCTGCCATCTCCATGTCCGTCAGCTGGACTAGCTCAGCCCTTCACGGGATCGGCAGCATAGGGCACCAACAGGATGGTCACAGCCATCTGTAGAGCAGATGGTTGCATTCCTGCTGCCTTGTGTCTTCTGCCAGGAGTGCAGTGCTGCTAAGCCTGTTATCCCAAATGCTTTCCTGCTGTTATTCCTGAAGACATCTTCCAATTTGGAGGCTTCAGCATCGTTTTTCTGCTTTCTGTGGCTGATGGAGGTCTGCCAGCCTTGCAGAGACACTAATGGGTGATGATGCCAGGAACATCCACTCCTAAAACAGGGCTGCATTCCCATCCAGAGCAGTTGCTCCTGTCCTTGGCTTGGGTCTGCACATGAGTGAGCTTTCTTATCCTAGTGCCTCACTGTCCCTATGATCTTAGAGTCCATATGGCTAGGGTGGACAAATTTTGAAAATTTGAAAACTTGTTGCTACTACATGGAAAAGAGTGTTCAGGAGCTTTCCCTGATCCTGTTGCTTCCCACACCCCTTAGACAATAGGTATGCTGAGCTCACTCTGATGATAACATGACTTCAGACAAGAGATTACTTCCAAAATTAGATATTGCAGGTGTTCAGGGAATTTGTTTCTAGAGCCCATGAAGCCAAGTCTATACATAGAAGAGCACAAACACTGTCAAAACTACAGCTGAGAAAAAATGGAAATTCACAACCTCTTCCCTTGGAGCAATTGTAAACTCTGCAGAAAGTCAGATAAAAGAGAACAAGACTAGTGCTTAACATACAGGACAGACAGGAGACTTGTCTTTCATCAGCAGCTTTGACTTGCAGTCTCCACAGATGCTTTTGAAGAGAACGTGTCCTGCTGTTGAAGTGGGCAAGGGACACTGCCTATAACCTGAAGTAAGAGAAATTAGTCCAACATTTCAAGTGCAGCAGGATAAGAAGAATAACAGAATTTTAGGCGCAGTTATCTTCTCACAATTTCATGTGGTTTTGTAGAGAGAAAAAAGTTATCCTGTCATATTTTTGCAGGCAGGACCATAGGATATTGCAACGCCACATATATTTCCAGTGTTTACATACACTGTGAGCTGAGAACAGGCTCCAGCTCTCCAGAGGATTTTACTGCTTGATGACATCTTCATTGTTATCATTACTTATTGCAAACAGATTTCTGGGAGTGAGGTCATTCAATGGCAAACCCATCACAAGCATTTCCCAAAAAGTTTTCTTGGAGAAACCTTTTGGACACATTGAAGCCACAATGCAATAAGTTTCTGCAAACAAGAAATAAATAGAAGAAACTGGTGTTATCTGGGATTTGCAAAACTTAAAACTTTATCCTGGTCTTCTACCACATGATGTCCCACCCCTAAAATAATCAAACACAAACACCCAAGTATCTATGAATTTCCTTTAAAAACAACAATATATCTATTCTAGAAGTGGAACTCATCCTGAAAAAGCAAATTCTGGTTTGGAAATAACTCCTGCTTTACCTTTCTTAAGGACATAATAAATAAAATAATTTCTAGAGGACACAGCCTGCTAAAATGAACCAATGAAGACTGAATGTGAACAGCAGTGTTTGCAGCTCATTTTTGAACTCCAAAGCTGCATTTTCTGAATGAGCCCTTACTAATGCAGGTGAGCCGCTTGGGGAAAGGGAGCCTTGTGCTATACCCATCCTCTGTGGATGTGGAATTATTTTTCTCTAGTTATTTTTCTTTAGGTAGGCAACTTTCCAAACTGTGTCTCCTTGTGATATTTGTGGTCTGTATACAGCTTAAAGTTCTGGCCCAGGCCCCACTGAAAATGAAGTACATATAATTATTCATTTATGTAAAAGGAGGTTCAAAATTGATTTGACTTTGAATTTTTGTTCTTTTTTCAGCAAAGTTTGATGACTCCTTATAATTTCTATTAGTAGAATGTTTCAGCTTTTTTTTCTAGGTCATCCATGAAAAGGCAAATAAGAGATTTTTGCATCAAACTTTGCAATGTCCCTTTAGGCATTTACTCCTGATATTGATTCTTGTCCAACAGCAGCTATGTTATACAAAGTTCAGCATTTCTGATTAAAATAAGCCTTTCATTCTGCAAGTATATAGCTGCTTTTGATCATGGAAAAAAATGCAGCAATTTCATCAATTAACTTTGTTATTTGAATGGGGAGTAGAAATCCAAATCTACTTGGCCATTTTAGTTTTGGGTGGTTTTTTGTGCTCCTAAGTTGCTTAAGCCTCTTGCTTTCCTTGGCCTTGTTAAGGTGTTTTCTTTCTTTCTTTTTCTTTTTTTTCTTGTAAGAGGAGGAGTAGCACAAGAAAACCCCTGACAGTAGCAGTAACCTGTTTTCCAAGAACCAGCAAAAAATTAAACCATAAAGAGATACCAAAGCAGGCTGTAATTTGCAACAGATTGTATACATACTTTGTCCAGTATGCAGTGGTATTAGATGCAGGTTGTCTTTATTCTTTGTCACCTACTTTGTTCATTGGTGAAATAGTTAATAATAAAGATTTACACAGAATCATTGTAAAAATTTGGACTTAAGACATGGTGAAGAAAATCTTTTCTCATTTAAAGAATCTTGTCTTCCCAAGGGTGTTGTTTCGGTCTGCCTGCTGGCTTGGGAAGAGAAAATTGCATTGTTTTACATTTGAGTCACAAGTTGAAAGTTAACTCTGGTCTTCTAGGAACTCCAGAGTTAGGCCAGTTTTTGCTAATATAAATATTTAACTCTAGGCTACTGTAGCTAGTTTATATCACTTTCTCAGCAGCTGTATTTTAATTTTTAGACATATCGAGCAGCACCAGCTCCAATTACCTTGCTTGGGACTGTGTGTGTATATCAGCCTTCGTTTTGTGATTAATAGGCCACTGAATTTGGCTCTTATTTGAGAGTAAGGGCACAAAAAAAACAGAACACCTTGGGCAGACTGTGAAACCCACTGCACTTTCATTAAGGGAACTATCCCTTTTAGAGAGAAATTATTTTTAAAAAGTATTTTCTGACTGAAAGATCAGTTTACATCTTCTGAAATACAGAGAAAAGAAAATTTCAGCCTCTGCATGCTTGAGGTGGAGTTATTTTACAGGGTTACCTTCCTTGGCTTTACTTTGCCTTTAGCTTCTCTCTGCAGGTACATTTTCTGTCACTGTCTGTTCTAGCCTGTTTCTTTGCTCTTATTTCCTTCACCTCACTGCAAATCCTGTGTCACTGCCAGGCTCCGCTCACCCTTGCTTCTTTCTTTTGCTTATTCCATAAGCTAGAAAAAATCCATTTTCATTTCTCTCCCTCTCTAATCCCACATTTTTACACACTCTCTTGGTCTTGTTGTGTGTTTTCTTCCAGACAACTGGTGGAACAGCCTGTTGGGGACAGACACTTTTTTTTCTCTGACATCTCCCTCATTGCTTCCATTCATCACTGCAGACAATACTGCCATCACTTCCGTGCTGTGGATGGAAATATGTCTGAATTTGTTCCCTTGTCTGCTTTGACTGCTTTTTATATACAACATAATACTATAGCAATAAGATACTAAAGGTATGCTTTAATGAGCTGTTGGTTGTGCTGGAACACTAATTGCTTTGCAGGGGTTGGTAGTATTACCTCTGTTTTTCACATGAATACTAAAAAGCTAACCTCTGAGGTGCTGAAAGTCAAACTATATTCTAAAATGATAGCTTACATCTTGGCCCATGTTCATCCTACCCAGTTTTAGACACCTGAATAGAAATATCTAAGTTAGGGGCTTCATCGCCACAAGCTGGATCTGTTATAGACTGAGGAGGGATAGTCGAGCCTCCTTCAGCTCTGAATCACCCTTTGAAGATGCCCAACTCACTTCATGGATTATAAGGAGCATTTAAGGTGTCTTTCTCTTAATTTTCTAAATTCTCTGAAAGTTAGGTGGTCGACACCAGGGCCTAGATCTTGCATCCTGCCCATCAATACCGTTCAGTGACCACAATGCAGGAAGGCCAGACTATCAAACAGAGTGCAAAGTGGAGGAGAAGGTCTGGCTTTGGTGCCCCGTTCTCCCCCAGCCAACATCAGACAGAGTTTGCCAAAAGAAAGCTGCCTCATCAATAAGTCTGGCTGTCATGTTAGGCCTAGCAAAGAATGATTACATAATCCAAAAGCGTTGTATTTATGGCATTTAAGTAAGTTTGTCATTCCACAGAACCTGCACTTAACACCAAACCCTGTGTCAGCAAGGTAAATCTCACTTTCATTGCTTTATGTCTTTAAAATTGTCACTGGAATTATACTTGGACAATTATATGGTAATGAACTCATCTGATGGCAAACCTGACAGACATTTGTGCCAATAGGATTTTTCCTAGTGATGGTGTAAGAAAATCAGGAGTGTGCTGAAAAGAAAAGAGAATATAGAGGAAAAGAGAATTCATTTTTATTTAAAAAAAAGATGCTCCGTCTATCTGTTGGAATCCCTCTCAAAAAATAATCACTGGCCTTTTGCTAAGTAACAGAGTTTTCATCCAGAACTATGTTGACACTGGTGTTTGACATGGTACTTTTTGTGTGCAACAAGTTCTGAAATATTTGGACCTCCTTTTAGAAAAATTTCATGCCTAGAAAATAAGAAATACATGCTAAAGAGTAAATGTGTATATGGAAACCTCTGCCATATCCCCTGTTATTATTAATTAATAATATCCTCTGTTATTATTAATTAAATCAGCCAGGCCATGATGTCTGACCCACCATGATGTTGGGTTATACTCCATTTAAAACGAGTGCCTTCTAGTACATGCATGAAAGTATCTAGGCCACTTGCTGTTCGGGGAGGGTTGTTTTCTCATGTTCTTCACTTTCCATTTTAAACCTCTCATACAGCATTGCTCTGTGCCATTAAATAGTTGCCAAGTTTTACCACAGGGGAGGCTGTATTTCAGTGCTGGATAAAATGATCCCTTTACACAAATATCTTAAGCAACCACTCAAGGGACTAGGAAATACATCAGTTGCTTGGACAAGGTAGTCTTCAGTACAGGCTGAATCATTGGGGATGCTATAAAGTGGTTCTTATGAAGTAGCAGAAGGTTACCCACTGAAAGGGCTCAATCTTGCTAGGTGCTGAATGCTCAGAGATCTCTCTTTGGTGAATAAGAAATGAGGATTTTTTGCAAGTGTCTCTTAAATACTTGACATATTCCAGGACAGCTCTGAATGCAAGGTTCACTGTAGAGTTTATTAATACTTTGCTAATATTTGGGTACAGGTTTCAGCTGCGCCAGCAGTAATGGGGTGTTAGCAGGGGGGGTTTTCCTGAGTCCAGTTCAGCAAAATGTTCCATCAGTGAAAAGTTTCTCTGGCAGGGTGACTGCAGAAATGAGAAACATTTTCAGCCCCTGTGCTGCTGAGATTCTGTCAGGGTCTAGGGGAAGTCTGAAAATTAGCAATGCTGACAAATCTGAAATACCTGGGAGTGCATGTAGCCTTCACTGGCTTGAAACTTCTTCAAAACTTAACATCGTCTGAGCTTTTAGAAATTAAAATATTGTGTGATCAGGAGATATGTGAAATGCATTCAACCCAAGATTATTATTATCATGTAGGAAATTCACAGTTATCATACACTGAGTCATCAGTGACAATTTCATCGCTCTAGACATTGGTTGGAAATGAAACCATTTTTTTTGGCTTTGCAAAAATGGAAAGTGGCCTGCAAAAGTTTTCTTTTTCTTTTTCTTTTTTTTTAATGGCAAGCAAAAAGTGGGGAAATAGTTGCTTTACTTGGGTGAACCCAAATGGGACAATTCCCCGTTGCACTGAGGAAGGTTCACAGTGGGCTCTGGCCCACTTTGCTGATGATCTGACCCCGGGAATCACGAAACGGGGCATAGCTCTCGGCATCTGACACCATCCCTCTTTCACAGAGACCACTGTTAGCCCCAAATTGCTGGAGTTCGGCACTCTCTGACTGTTGCTTTTTTCAGATGCACCCAAAATGCCACAGCAAATCCCAGCTGAAGTATCTGAAATGCTCTTGAACCTCAGAATAGGCTTAGAAGCTGGTTTGAATTTGCTCAAAAATAGGTCAAGATTCAAACTTCACAGATGAACCTAGCTGCAGTGTTGAGCTTGGGGTGAACAAGAACATTTTCAGATGTTATTGTCAGTAGACTTCTGCTCAGCTGTCCTAACAACCATGATATTATTCCTTTACATCAGGCACAAGACCTTTCACATACACTAGGAAATTCAGTTCTGTCACTGATCTAAATGGCGGCTGCAAGTTACCTTTCAGCTGAAGTGGCACTTGACAAACAACTTATGACTTAGAGAAGTCTTTATGGTAATGATGACATGGTATCCAATGCTTCATGCATTTTCATCCGAGGTGTTTTCAGGAGTACGGTTCAGTTGTTCAGAATATTTACTAAAAAGCCAGGTGGAAAAGCTGTGTAACTCTTCTGTCACATTGAAAAAGTTTCTCTGTTGCCTCTGTGATCAGCTTATTAATATACATCTTTCAAAGACCATATATTTAAGGTTTAGTTTTATCTAGGTTCAGGGCTGAGTGAGGTTTGGTGACACCCAGGGCTTGTGTGGCAATATATTCTCTAAAAGCTTTTCTGTTGCTGTGTCTGTTGTATATTGTAAATTCCAAATTAAAGGATCCCATTTGCAGATCAGTTATGCTTTTTTTTCCTCCATAGTAAAAGCTATGTATGTATTTCTCGGTTAGATAGAATTTACCCCAGTTTATGGTCAATATGCTCAGTTAGGACTGAACTTTCTGCTTTAGGGAAAAGCTAGGAACAAGCTTGTTTTCAAAAAAGAAGAAGAGAAAAGGAGCCTTGATTTCTTTTACATGGTCTGTATACAAGCTTTTCCAAGAACTTTTCCAATGACTTAGGTGTTTACACTTCCCTGGAGTGGTAAATTTGATGCCTGTTGTCAGCATATAGGTGCTCGGAAAATTAGGTGCCCTTTTTCTTTCCTTCTGTTGAAACAGGAATGGCTTCAAGCACTTCCCACCGGAAGGCTGTCCACAGCCGTCGCTGCTTCTGGAGCTCCGAATTCTTTGCTGAATTGGTCCATTGTGAGTTATGGTAGCAGCACTCCATAAATCATGGGGGATGCCTCTGCTACCTGCTGCAGCAGCAGCATTAGGCAGAGGTTAGTTTTTCCTCCTGGTGGTGGTAGGCCACATTTGTAATAAAACTGGGGTAATTTAGAATCCTGGCATATGTTGTCTGTATCCCTTTGCATTTCCTAGGAAAAAATCACCCCCGAATGTCTAAAGGTTGAGAAAGAAGTTCTGCATTTTATAAATCTTCGTGGATTAGTGAACATCTTTTTTTTCAGTTAATGATTTCATATACAACCTAAACTGTCCAACCAATTGTTGTGATAGGTGCTGTAGAGACACATAAAAGACAGCATCCTCTTCTGTAAGATTACATTTTAAGTGACAAGGACAGGAGGAAGAAATTATTGGTATTCCAACTTTACATAGAGGGAACTGAGGTAACAGTCGTTAAGTAACTTGCCCATAGTCACCATGACCATGAAAATCAGAAGCAGAGCTTTACTTGCTACTGTCCATATAGCACAGCACACTGTATTAGTATGTTTTTGTTTTTTCTTAGACCCATCACATCATGCTAACAGTGCATTAATGTCTATGTGCTACTTGCTTAGAAGAACTATTTGGAAACCATGTCTTCCTGGCTTCCAGAGTACAAACACAGAACAGAAAAGGTCTCCGCCACCATGGGTTTGCAATCAAGACCCTCTCTAAACCTGAGGAATAATAATATTTTCTGGTGCTATCTAGAGTTCATTCTCATGCCATTCAGAGTTCATTGAAAGCCTCAGTTTTTATTCCAGTCAAAGATCCTTGGAAAGACAGCTTTATTCACTAAATTCACAGATCAATGCAGCAAGAAGATTTGCATATAGGCAAGTATATAAATCCTGCTTTGCAGTATATTTTCCTTCTCTTGCACTGTGAATTTTTAAAGAGTCTCATGGCAGGAAGAGGCAATAGCCTGACAGCACTAGAAAATGAACTCCTTTGTTTATCTGAAGAACAGGTATAGCCCTTGCAGAAGCAGTATAAGTTTTCTCTGACTGTGTCCACCAATCTGGCAGGAAGCATTACAGGAAAAGAGAAGACAGCTCAGACTGCATGTTTGTTCAGTCTTGGCTATCTTTCCAGGAGTGCAATGTTGCCAAGCCTGGGTTCAAATACCAGGATGCAGCCCTTTTCCTATCCAAACAGTGGGATTAAAAAAAAAGGAAGGAGGGTTCTTACAATCACCTTCTGGTTTCAAGCTTTTTGCAGCAATGAAAATGGAAACATTTTCATATACTGAAAGTTAAAATTACCTTCTAACTGTAGTCTTCAGAGAGACAGAGCTTTGTGAAAAGCACCAAATCCACAGAAGAAAGCTGTGAAGATTATAACACTGAGGGTGACATTTCTGATTCAGCACTTTTTTCTCCCAAACTTGACCTGAGAACACACACCTCTTTTGCGTAAGTCATTGGAAAAACTGAAATCATTTTTGGTCTTCACAGCTAGGGTTGAACTGGGACTAGGAACAGTAAGGTCAGCACTGCACTGTCCCGCTGCCAGCTCCATAAATGAGGTGTTTGCTGCTATTTCCCTCATCCCTGAAGGCACGTTTTCTTAAAGGACATAAAAGGCAGTCCATTTCATTTTCCCTAATCTTGTATTCTGTTGCAGATCACAAAGCCATCAGTCTATCCCTGTCTGAAGACCAGCAAAATCAGTTGTCTTGGTCAAAAATATATGCAGTTACTTTCTAGATGCAGCCTGGTCTGAAAAGGAGTCTGGTTAATTAACATTGATTACAATCCACCAGCTGCAAGTAAAAATTGATCGCCAAGGTTCCTAATTTGAATGCTGTTCTGTCCTGATTTCACTATTTCTGTGCCTGTCCAATGAGAGAGACAGGGAGTGAACCCACTTTTTTAAAGTACCAGTTATTCCCAGGCTCCCCTGTGTAAGACATCAGTGATCCTTCTGGTCCTGCTTTATCACCCGCGGGATGGCCATTTGTTAGCACAGCATCTAATTGCTGCAAATTGTCAGTGTGCACATTTGGACCCTGTTCAACACTCCATTTTTTATTGAGAGAGGAGCAATTGTATTGATTTTGGATAGCCAGGGAGAATGCCAGGGATATTAGTAAGGAGCTCAGAGAACACAGCACATAAACTTTTATGACATGATGTCAAACTGGATTGCGCAGGCATAAATGAAAAGGACAACATCTTCTGTAATTACTGCAAACACACACCGTACATCTATTAGCAAAAGGGTACATTTGAATGAAAAAGAGATGTTGCGAAAAAGAGGACTTCAGAAATTTTGCCTGGCCAAAATGAAACAGGGGAAAGAGTGTGGGTTAGTGCTTAACTTTGGAAATGGGGCTGCAGGAGCTGAGAGCCCTACTTCTGATGCTGTTGCTATTTTTCTGTGGCTGAAATGCATATTTGTGTAGACTGGTGACCCACTTTTACCGTCCCTTGAGGGTTTTTTTGTGTAACCCCAAGCAAAGCACTGGGGATCTCTCAGTGAAGCTCATGCTAGCACCGGATGCAGCATGGCACCTGCTTAATTCTGCTGAGCGAGCCTTGCCCTGGGCTCCCGTCCCGGGGTGAACTTCATCCTCTATCCATAATGGATCCAGTAGCCACTTGAACCACTGCAATGTAAGGAATTAGCGTTAAGCTGAACAACAGGTGAGCCGGTACATGCTACAGCATGGTAGACCTCCCTTATATCTGAATCTGGCTTTTTTGTAAAGTGGAAGCACAAATGCTGCCCTTAACTGATCTGTACAAATCAGCGGCAGAGCCATAAATACAGACCAGAATCGGTGATTCTGGCTGTCAGTGATTCTGACTTGCTAAGCATCAGGACCAACAAGTCTGGCGCCCTTGCTGATTTCTGGCCATCTCCGCACGGTGCATTACGAAGGCAGCATGCGCAGCTGCATTTTAGCTCACCTGTAATTCCACCCGTGAAACCTACATAGCCCAAATTTAAGAATACAAAGGATGCTGTGTGGTTGAGTCAATAGAAAGCACATAAATATCCCTGCAGTTACTGTGTAGTTCTCTCTCTAGTTAAGGGTTTATTTATTTGTTTATTTATGGCATTTATCTGAATTGTTGGAGTCCTGAATGCTCAGAGTGAAAATTTTAAAGTTATACATGGCCACTGTATGTCATTTTTACATGGGATCAGTTGCTTAGTGCAATAGGGAAAAGGTGCAGGAGTTTCCAGAGGAATCCCCCCAGTGATTGAGCAGACCTTCCCCAAACTTTGAAATACAGCTTTAAACTCAGAACAGCAGTAGATAAATGGCGAAAACTGAAATGATGTCAACAACTTATGTGGGAGCCAAAGAAAATACAAAGGGCCCCTCAATGGCTTCATCTCTGAATTTGTTGCAATGCAGCTGTGAGTAATAAGTTTTCTTTCTTTTCAGCCACAGTACAGTACATTTGAAATAGTTTCTGAACTTAGCACACAGTTTCCTGACCATCTATTATTTTCCTTGGGGATCAGGAGTCTTTCAAGCATTACAGTGAAGAGTTTGATCTGAGCCTATAGGGCAGCAGGGAGATGGGTGGTGGTCTTCTGGCCTGATGTCTCAGATTGCAGGACTTGGGGAAAGTCACTATTTAGGTGTATAAATATAATTTCATTGCTGGCCCTATCATTTATTTTGACTCATCTGAGCAGTGGCCAATTTTGTGCTATTTTAAGCATGTGTGCAAAGAAGCTATAAAGTAAGTTTTCTGTAGGGGTGGGTTTAGAAAAACCTCACTGGGAATAAAAAGCTACATGAAATCTCTCTTCCTCTCATAAAATCTATAGAAGTTCTGCATTCATAGCAATGGCTACCATTTTGGGGTGAATATGGCTAGCAGAAAAGTATCTCTTCATAAATATATGATGGATATTTTATATTTTATATAAGACTTATATTTAAAGTATTTTTTATTTCATAGCCATGAAATCAGAGTGATATTCTAAGCAATAGCACCTGTTTATCTTTGTATTTACACTCTTCATTGATTTCTTAATGCCTCCTGAAGATGACTAAGTAACTAAAGTAACAACCCTCAATGTAATTTGCATGAAGCTCGTCCATGAAACAAAATCAAAAGTAAACAGCACTGTGGAGATGAGACAAAGTAGTGATACTATTTCTTGATGGTTTTGCTTCCTAGTTGTGCTGCTGCTTCTTGGGGCAACAGATTCTCCCAGGTCTTGCCTGACCATTCAGGTAATATACTACCAGGCTGAGTGTCAAAGGAGACTTTTTTTTACAAGCTCAGACTGAGAAGGACATTTCCCTCCAGCCTCTGCCTATCATCTGTGTGGGGGGGAACAGGCCCCCTGCCTGAAAGCATCTGGATTTTTTGCTCAATTAATTCCCACAGCTGCAAGGACTTTGGTGTGCCCCTGCTCCCCTCCGCTCTCTTCCTGGGGCACATTGTGGCTTTTGGTCATTTTGGTGGCTCTGAAATTTGCTCTAATGTGGTGGGACATATTTTGTGACTGGTACATGTACCAGATGTTTTGTGGGCCTTTTTGGACAATCTCCTTCTTGCGTGGCTGTGGTGGACTAGGCTTGGCAGCCCAGGAGCTCTCTTCCTGCTCTGCATGCCTGTGTTTCTTCCCCCTTGCTGGTACTCTCACTCGCCCTTTCCTCCAAATGCATCGCCCTTAATTCCCAGAGTTGCCCCTTGTCTCAGCTCAGGACAAAGCAGATTATGGGCTTTTGCTTACTTTTAGTCCTAAACATCTGCTGCATAGGGATGGGACTGTAGGTTGCAAAATCTTAGGGGCAGAGATTTGTCTTTTTCACGTGTGATGTACCTAGCTTGCAGCATTGTCAGGCACCGGGTGAATAATACTGGCAATAACAATTCAGACAGATATATCTGATCTTACTCTTGAGATCAGACAGAAAGTCTATTAAATTAAGTGAAAAAGCATGGGTAAAAAACAGGTATGTATATGAGATCTGAATGTGGCCCAGGATCTGCTTCCTTCCGCCTTGTCTATCAAAGTGGTGCCCACCACCGTAGGCTACTCTGATGGCCTCCCACAGGTCCCTTCTCCTCCTGCTTCTCCAGAGGCTCTCCTAGCACAAGGAAAGAGGAAAGAGAGAGGAACGGTGGCAGCAGCAGATGGTTTGGCAGTGGTTGTGTGAGGGCTGGACAAACTACAGCGAACTTTGCTAGGGAATGAGAAGGTGAAACAAGTTACCTGACAGCTGCCAGCACTTCACTGGGAGAAGGTTGTCACAGCCACTGCTTCCTTTGCTCTTGTTGAGGACCAGGAAGAAAACAATATCTTGAAATAATTGAGATTTTATGACTTATTTTTATTAATCAGTATTCAAACACTGAAGCCCTTTTACTTACTGGAATGCAGAAAATACACTATTGAAGAAGCCTTATGCAGATATCTGTAAACTAAAAATATTGGCCTGATGATTTTTCTCATGGTTTAAAATGGAATTACTGAAATTTTCTTCTTTTCTGGTTATTGCAGTAACAGCCAGATGGTAAAAGGGATTTCCCTGCCCTATGCTGGCTGTTAGTACAACTGTTAAATTAATCCAGTGGTCTGGATGATTTAGTACTGATGAAGGACTGAAAGACTGTGAAGAAAAACAGTGTTTTGGGGACAAAAATAAAAGGCTCATTGGGAATTTTGGTTAGAGAGGGAAACAAGGACTAAAACCAGAGGCCAAGAGAAAACATCTGCAAAAGTAGAAGAAGGCAAGACATACTGTCCCCTTCTGCCACTGCCAATGATCCTGAAAAGGAAAGAAGCACTTCTGGCAGAGAGATTCAAAAGTATGATTTCTTAGAGAAAAGGCATAAACCTGGAATCTGAGGGGAAAAGAACAAAAAAAACCCTTGAGAAACACTGAAGTGAGATGAGCCGCAGAAAGGTATGATGAGTCAGGTGAAAGCCAAATAAGATCAGGGATAAAAGCTAAAGCTGTGAGAAATTCCCAAGATTTGGTTGGCAAGAATGTGAGTTGTTGATAGGCTTGAGGTGCTTTGAATTTGAGGTTGTTTGATCCTGAAATCCTAGAAGCACAAATTCAAGTAATTTTCATTAGAAATGAAAGTATTCATGTCAACCCTGTAGGTCTTCAGTTTCTGAATAGCTTCTAGGATCCAGCCACCCTTTTCCCTGGCTATCCTCACTTGCAGCTGCATGTTGCAGTCCAGCCTCCAGACTGTTCTCACCCACTGGCTAATTTGAACATCTGCAATAAAACTCCAGAGTATTGTCCGTGAGAATGAATGCATACCTGGCAGATTCTCCACAGCAGCAGTATCTTGCTATCTTCACCAGGTCTGGGGCTTGCTGGAAGTTTCCAGGTCTCTAGAATATACCTTACTTACTTGGTTTACACTGATTTTGCTGCAATTTGCACAGTGGAGGGGCGTAACAGAGAAGGTGCATATTTATTGCAAACAATATTTAATCAAAATATTGGAAATAACTATTGATACCTGCTAACACAACATGTTGGATAACGTAAGCCGTTTACTGAATTTGAGGAATGAGTTTTAGTGAGGACATATCCAGAAAAATTACTACCTTGTAAAAGCAGTGCTCTGGCTGTGTATATAAGAAGCCTTCCGATAACTATGAAGACGAATTTTACAGGATTATGTTTCTCTGTCATTCTTTGAATTTCTGTATCCACTGTGCACAAAGAAGAGATAAAAGTAATGCTGTTGTATCTGAATAGAATCCACATACAACCCACCTTTAGGAAGGTGTTATTTAGATTCATTAGAGACTTTGAAGTCCAGAATTCTAGATGAAAAATGTGAGAATTTTTCCTATGCAGAAAAAGAAACCCCAAAACCAGAACAAGGATTGTCTTCTAGAACTGGGCACATGTTTCCCTAAAGTAACAGTGAAGAAGAAATTAAAATTTTATCACAATAGTAACTGCAAGACTGGAGTTGGTCAGCTGGAAAGATTATAGACTCTGAATTATCTGTAGAGATCTGGCCATAAGAGTCTTAGGCATTCACTTTCAGCATTTTTTCCGTATATGGTTTGACAACTTTGTTTTGCTAATGAACAGACATAGTTTTATACGTTTTTCTATCCCTTGGATACCAAAGTCATGGGTCATAGGTATCTAAATAGATAGATAGCTGGCTCTGTTTTCAAAAAAGTGGACAGTATAAACAAAATCGAACATGTATTTTGACATACTCTGCTGCAACTGTTTTTATTATGATTTGTGACATCTTTATATCAAAGAGAAAGATAAGTATAAATGACCTGATCGTTAGGCACACTGTGTGTTACTCTCTGGAGACCTGCTTGTAGGAAATAGCTTCAGCTGGCATAGGAGATAGTGAAACCGCGGCAAGCTGATGTGGCGCTCAGGTACTTCTTCTCTGAGGAGTACAAGAAGGACTTTCCAGATCCTACCAAAAGTTTGGTTCCTGACAAGGGTCAGTGCTAGCTTACTCTGAGTAAAGAGTAATCTGCCTCCTGGCTTTCTGCCTTTCCTCAGGCACATTTATGCAGTCATGAGCCTGTCATTATTTTCCAAAATCACTACTGCTGGTCCCGGAGGTGGATTGGAAACCCACCTTTTGATCTAATGAGCCAAATGAGTCTTTTGTCCTGTTTGTAATGATTGTGGGCTGGCTGGCCTGAGGGACAGATGGAAAGGGAGAAAATTTAAGGAACAGACTGAGTGGAGAGAAACATTTAAGGGCAGCTCTGGATTTAGGGAAGCCAAAGGAGAAGATTGGATCAAACTCTCTTCTAGTTCCTTTAATTATTGTGTAAGCAAAGCCAAAATCCTTTGAAGGGTTGAGTTCAGACTCTATAGCATATATAAGCTGTGCTTAAAAAGCAGGATGGAAATGAAATCCATCACAAAAGCTTTTAAAAATTGTGTTCTTATATCCAAAGATTGAAATTTTTATCCTAGAAAATGTAATGACTAATGTTCTCATTATGCATAAAATTGTCCTATTCTATAAGCAAAATAATGCCCATCTTCTCAGTTTTTCCTCTTGTATCCACTGTCAGGCTTTCTGCAGTTTTGCCTGGGCTCTCTCCATGTATCACACATCATAGCCTTCTCTAGGGAGCAGCTCCTGCCCCTGCTTGTTATTTAATAAGTACTTTTTGCTGTGTGCACACAGTCCTTAGGGATTCCTCAAAACCCCTCGTGCAGCTATAAGGAGAGTTTTCTCTGAAGGAAACCAAAGGGGCATAAACTGAGCAGAGACCTAGCTGGGGCTTCGCCCAGAGCAGGCATGTTTCAAAACAGATAAAGCAGATCCAGCAGCATCTCCAGAATCAGCCATGCCCTCCTTCCCAGCAAACGACCTGCTCACTTCTCTGGAGTTGGGATCCCAAAAATCACATTTTAATGCTATTAATTAATGTGACGCCAAAGAAAATAAAGCCAAGTTGTTCAAATCTGGATGCCCGAAACATATATACCTACATACCTATACACCTAAAGATGGGATTTAAAGATTTGAGGTGACAAAAGTAAAATTTCTGATATTTCAACCCTTTTTAACAGATTTTGATGCATTTGGGAAAAAAGGCCCAGTTCTTCTTTCCTGATAAAAACAAGGCATTTAATTATACCTGCCCTCCCAGTGTAGTTAGTAGGGCCGGGTCCCTTTGGAACAAACAGTTTGTGGCAAAATTAAGACTGGGATAACTGGCAATATTTAAACTGACACTTGTCACGTTTGGACTGTGTAGCTGCAACCAAAATGTTTTTCAATTGCTCTGTCACCAATTAGAAAATTGCAGGTATGTGGGCTGACCTGTTTCACTATTGTCTTGCCAAAACTGCCTCTTTATCTTACATTTTACACAAAGTCAGAGCAGATGGATTGGAAGTATGCAGTCACATTTTAATAAAAAAAGAAAAGGAGAAGATCCTCCCCACAGCGTATATGTGTCATTGAACTACTACAGGCTGCAAGGCAATCTGCTGAAATCTCTGGTTGGTGTTTTCCCTTTCTACTAGGGTTTTCTGGAAGACACTGTATGGCTGACTGTAAGACTTCAGCTCCATTTTTTCCTGTTTCAGCTGCACTTTTCCTGGCAAAGACTGAGTAAAAGCTGAATAAAGACTCTAGGATTATTCTTGTGCTAATGATGGCAAGTGTTTTAGCCTGGCTACCTCTATGGGGATGTCCAGAAATAGGTGACAGCTCCTCACTGAAGTAGAAGAAAGAAGACAATAACAAGGCAATTTATTTTAAACAAATACAAGCATTCACCACACTGGACTGGCTCCCAGATTTTGGCTGATGACGGCGACAGAGCAGGGTTTGATAACTGCACCTGACTTTCTCTCTGCGGCTTCCTGCTCAGCTCCTGCTTTGATCTCTGTCTCTCTGAACATAATTACGAAGCCTGAATCAGAACCAGGCCCTCGTTTCTGCTGCCCCAACTTGCCCTCCTCTCTAACTCCTAAGGAAGACACTGTGATTCTCAAATACTTGCCTTTTATTTTTAGTCCAATAAACGGGACCACCTGCAAATTCAGGCTGCTTTTTTCTTTTTATTACCTGCTTTTTATTATGTAGCCAACATACCTCAAGAGTATCCAGTAAGTACATATAAAACATAATTAATCTTCTGAAAGGAATGTATGTCCTTCACCTGAAATCATTGTACCAAACCCACAGCTCACACACCGGCAGAGCTCCCCTGAAATCAGTCAAGCTACCCTCAATTTCACTGCCCGTATGTTTGGCCCAATCCTTTTGCTTTCAGTGATAACTGCATACTGATCAGGAGCTCCAAGACTCCCTGGACTGGCTTGGTTATCAAGTGGGGCAAATTAGTGTAACTCTGTAAACCAGAGGGAAGCTATTCTGCTTTACAGCAGCTGAGCATTGGGCCCCTGCAGATATTGTTTCAATATTCAGCATTTTAAAATATATTTATTATGGATAAGCATATTTACAGGGCAAATACACTTACTATAGGGCTTTGCATTGACGTTAGGAGATCAGGACCTTAATGTCTTATGTCCTGTGCTCTAGGTCTCCAATATTTAAGCAATATAGTAATCATTATTAGTAATAGTAATTAGTAATCATCAGTATTTAATTACACTAGCTACTTCCTATCTGCCAGAAAGGGAGCACAACCAGAAAATTACCAGCTGAAAAGGAAGGTGCCACTTCTCTTAGATGCATTTCTTGACGTATAGATATGACTTAGTTCATCTCTTAAAAATTTTATTCAAAAAGGACCAAGAATAATAAGGAACCTAATCAGGACACACACACACACACACACACACACACACAAAAATATGTATGTATGTGTCCTTACATAAGTATGTGTGTGAATATATATGTGTGTGTGTGTTTGTATGTATGTGTATACATATATATACACACATACATATGTATACATACACACACATATATATATACCAGATCTCAGGCTGATCCTCCTTTTTCTAAGTTTTTCACTAAACTAAATGCAGCATAAAAGCAACAAAAGCAAGGGAAGAATCAAATCATACCTCTAATTTTAGAGCTTTGCTTTTGTAAAAAGAATTGTCAAGTTTTCCTCAGACATGTTTGTTGACAAAGAGCTTAGTGTTTCATCCTTTATTAACCAGAACATTTTACTGTAGCCGATTTCATGTTACCATCACAAACAGCACACGTCAACTGCTTGTGCCTAGTGACTGGTTATAAATTCTTCTGGGAGAGTTAAGGTTGTAAAACAAGAACATTAAGTGCATGCATAAAAAGTGCAAGCCAACTGTTTACAGCTCCTGCATAAATGTCCTCCTTACATTTCCTTTATTTTTTTATTAGAAAGTGACAAGGCAAGGTCAAGTACCCAGCAAATGCCCACCATTACTGACTGTTGAACCAGAGCAAACTAAGTTTACCTAATCTCCAGTTCTTTCTATTGTTGAGAAGGGGGGGAGGGTTAGAGGGAGGAGGAGGAGGAAGGGAGCAAATCAACTCACTATTTTTTCTGTAGTTTTAGGAGAGCAGTTCGGGTGCTGGAAGCCCAGGCTTAGCCCTAATATCAAGCAGTCCCACACAGCTGTGGCCTTTAATGGAGTTGCTCAACTTTCACAATGGTACAAGCGAAGAAAGGCTTGAGCCTGTTGTATTTATGGACAGATAGGTTTATATTTTTAAAATCGACAGGATAAACTTACTTATAAAATAATCGTACATATGACTCTGCACATGAGTCTATCCTGTTATACACACTTTCGGCTGCTGTAGCTTCCCTGACCTTTTAAAGACAGAACTCTTCATTAAACAGTTAAGCACAGAGTTAAAGGGAAAGCATTTCCATCTCCTCTCTGAAGTGGCTAACTTTGAAGTTTTGTAGTGCAAAAGATACAGTTCACGGTGGAGTCAAATACTCACCGCAGGAACTACTGTTCTTACAATAGCAGAGGGTGTGTTACGATGGAGATTTGCTGAATATACAGCCTTTTTGAACACA